>NW_026512959.1:0-133108 GCF_027579735.1 Bombina bombina | reverse complement strand
GTAGGTTTTCTCACAACTCACTCGGTATACCATATCGTTGGGGTTTTCCTTTCTCACTTAAAGTACTAAAAGATAATAAAGAGACAGCTTTAGAGAGACCTGGAAGACCTAGAAAGCTTTTGCTCTCAACTGAACATTCCGCAACCAAAGCTGCCTCAAATGGAAGACAAGATCCATGACATGCACACCCAAAACTCTAACCAACCTAAAATCCAACAGCAAAAATGGACCATGATCCTCAAGAAAACCAAACCTTCAGTTCTTTGAAAACAGTCCATGGACTCTCACAGCAAAACACCACCCTGAGGGAATCTTCACCTTTCTCAGATGGACAATACACTGGCACTCCAAAGGTGCCCTATTGTCAGACACAAAAATATCAATTGACTTCCTCTTAGAACCCTTAATAACATAATTCGCTATTGAATTCTAATCCCTAATGACTTACAACATCTCACAGGGAAACAAGAACCCGAACATGGATGTTACATACAACATCTTCAGAGAACGTTACCTATTTACCCTTCCCTGGGCTTGACTATCTATACAATCCAAAAGCCCAAGAAGCAGTAGCAGTCCAACTGCTACAGACCCCCCCTCCCTTACTTTAATTGAACGACCCCTATTGGGTCTAGTCTATTATTAAAAGGGACACTGAACCCCAATTTTTTTCTTTCGTGATTCAGATAGAACATGCAATTTTAAGCAACTTTCTCATTTACTCCTATTATCAATTTTCTTCGCTCTCTTGCTATCTTTATTTGAAAAAGAAGGCATTTAAGCTTTTTTTCTTGGTTCAGTACTTTGGGCAGCACTTTTTTATTGGTGGTTGAATTTATCCACCAATCAGCAAGGACAACCCAGGTTGTTCACCAAAAATGGTCCGGCATCTAAACTTACATTCTTGCATTTCAAATAAAGATACCAAGAGAATAAAGAAAATTTGATAATAGGAGTAAATTAGAAAGTTGCTTAAAATGTCATGCTCTATCTGAATCACGAAAGAAAAAATTTGAGTTCAGTGTCCCTTTAAGTTTAATATAGTTTATAGTATGTTTGTTATGTCTAATATTTACTTCTTATTTATTGTTTATTTGCTCATTCTAGCTAACTAATCTACCCAGATTTATACTTCATGCTGTAACACTCTTCAAAAACTACCCTTCCTCTCCTGTCTCAGAGATCCTGGGGTGGAGGACCACACTCCTATACTCCCAGGAACCCCAAACTCCCAGGAACATATTAATCAAACAAGACAATATGTCGAATCAGCCGGTCTAAACAAATTAACACAGACTCAAGCTACTGAACTGGACAAACCAATCTCCTTAACTGAAATTCAAACAGTAATATCACACCTCGCATCTGGCAAAAGCCCTAGTATAGACGGCTTCACTCTTATTATAAGACTTTCAAAGACTCTCTTAGTCCCCCACTTATTAACCCTATTTCAGGCCATCAACGATTCCCTGAAATTCTCAACAGACATGCTGACAGCTCATATTTCGGTAATACTTAAACCTGAAAAAATCACAAGAAGACCCCGGTAGTTATAGACCAATTTCTCTATTAAACACAGATATAAAGATATTTAGTCAAATACTATCAAACCACATTAACACCATTGATAATGAATTAATAAACACAGACCAGGTGGGTTTTGTCCCACACTGCAAAGCCCGTAACAACGTGCTTAGAGCCCTAACACTTACGGCATTTGCAAAATTCCAACACATTAAATCAGTATTAATTACAATGGATGCCGAAAAAGCGTTTGATAGAACAAACTGGAAATTTCTAACCAACGCATTAGAATAATTTGGATTTGGAGCTAAAATGATCACTCAAATTAATAGCCTCTACTCCCAACCAAGCGCTAGAGTAAAGGGTAACGGCATGCTATCAGACCCATTTCTTATACAAAACGGTACTTGCCAGGGCTTCCCGTTATCCCCCATAGTATTTATTTTAACTATGGAAGTCTTAGCTTCTTACATCCACACAAACAACAACATAAAAGGTATCTCATTGGGTCCTAATGACTTTAAAATAGCCATGTATGCGGACAATGTCCTGTTCTCTGTCTTGTCCCCTTCACGGTCCATCCCAGCAATCATGTATGAGATGGACAGATTCGGTAGATTCTCGAATTTCTTAGTTAATAAATAAAAATTGGAGATCTTGAACATATCCCTTAACACACCCGAGTTCCATAGCCTTTCCTAACTAATCTGTAGAAAGAGAGTGATTGGCTAGGTTTCACACACCCATTATTGAGGAAAATTGTAAGTAGCTCTTCCGCTGGGTATTCAAATTAAATACATACACAAGACTTTAATAGAAAAACAAAAAAGGCACTGGCCACAATAGGTGAAGTAATTGAACATTTAAATCTGATATCCCCGTAACTACGGCTGCAGGGTTGACGATCTCTACAATTTCATAAGAAGGTCTTATGGCCACTGTGATTAGGGAGTGAGAACACAACTTCGGCCGTTACGTTCGGTTAGCGGACCAATTAGATGGCATTGAAGTAAACTGTCAAATTTTAGTGACTCAGGGGGCGTCTATCATAGACGGCACTCTGTCAAATGACAATGTGAATAACTATTGGTTCTGGGTAACAGGTGGGTGGTGGCGGTCGGCCTCCACGTCATGCGGCCACTGCCCACGGAGCAGCATGAACCAATAGAATAGGAGTGTTCATGTTATAGTAAATAACAACATAGAACTTTTGCACGATCTGTACGGGTTTATAACAAAACAGGAATTATACGGATCTAGTTGTCATTAGCAGATTCGACCAGGCAGATCGAAGTGAGCATTTAAATTGACATGAACTTATATATAACTTCTCATTACGTAGGTGATATATACACTCCCAAAAAACCATGGAAGGGTTAAACCACCTATAAATGTGAAAAAATAAAAGGGGTGGGGGCGAGTGATCATCTATCCCAGCAAGGGAACGTACATACACGTTAATCAGTTTGGAGTTTATATATAGCAATAATTAGTTATGAAGTGTATTTTATAAGATGATTGTATTGCAGAGAATATATTAGTAAATGCAAACACAGGTTATTGTTTACAGAGACAAGAGCGACATTTCACCTCTAGGCCAGTGAGTTGGATTCACCCACACAGGTGTACCACATCAATCAATCTCCACCAAAGGGAGGTGTTTTGTTCTGTTTATTAGTGAGGTATATAAGGCAGTGATGGGTAGTATTATTTATTATTATTTTTGATGCCTGATGAAACGGTCTGCGAGCCGTGAAACGCGTTGCATTATTGGGTGATTACTGGACACCCTGTTATCCACTTACATCAGTAAACATTGTGCTGTTGTTTTTAAACTTTTATGCTTTTTTTAAATAAATTTGGATATATTTTTTATCCTTTGAGTGGATTCATTTCTACCCATTATCTGCCTTTGTCCACCTATGAGAGACCAGCCCAGCACCTGAGGGAACACACTGGGACCATCATACAACAGTATCACCAATATCAAGACACCTAGAGTTTGGGTGAGCTGCCACAGCTATACCAATCTGCAGCCTGCTTCTACAAGCACATTGGTGTGCTTTGGGAATATGTGAGTACCCTCCACATTAAGGAATTTGTTGTGGTTGTACCATTAATAGTCTGCACATGTGGTGCCCGTATTTCTTGTCTCCCCTATAGCACCATCATCTCAGGCTAAGAGCGCCTTCAAGTGGGTGAGCTGTCACACCTCTATAATTCTGCAGCCTGCCCCTACCAGCACATAAGTGTGCTCTCCAAATTTGTGAGTACCCATTTGGCAATAGTTATGTCATTCGCTGTTGCTTAATAGATGATACTACACATGAGGCACCCATCCATTCTGTTTTATTTTATCTAGTGCTACCTGGACCATCCAGTGAGGAGGAGGCAGCCGCTACAGCAATCACTATCCTTTGAAGAACGTATAAAGGACTGTTTAACTTTTCACAATTGCAAGTGAATTTTCACCATAGTATTTAAGAATTTACTGTTTTTTGCTTATATTGTGTCTATATTCATTTGAGATATTTTAACAGTGTTACATTATACATATATCTCTGTTATAGATTATTGATTATACTGCATCTTGAGTACCCCCTTCAGTGATTAGGCCTTGACAGCAGAATCCATCAAATACCTGGGGATATATCTCTCCCCTCACCCCTCAATTCTCTTCTCTCCCCTCACCCCTCAATTCTCTTTAAGAAACACCTTGCTAAGCTCTACACATAAGAACCTCACTAATTAGGCGACTAAACCTCTTTTCTGGTGGGGACGGATTCAATCCATAAAAATGACTACCCTTCCAAAAATGTTGTATGTCCTACAAGCCCTACCTACACACTTACCTAATTGGTTAATAAACTGTATGCAAAGCTACATCAACTCTTACATTTGGGGAAAATGCAAACCCAGAATCAATTGAAATACCCTTTATAGACCGAAGGCACAAGGGGATTTAGGACTACCAAAAATTGAAGACTACTATAATGCGGTAACTCTCCAGAGAGTATTGGACTGGCATGGAGCGGGTGACCATAAAGCATGGGTCTCCATAGACTCTCACATTCTTAAAGCCCAATTTGTACCCAATGACCTACGACCTCCACAATGTCAACACTTAGAAATCCATAAACAATTATTTAAAAATTGGGACAAGATAAATGCTGCTAAATCACATATAACCTCGAACAGGTCACCACTATTACCTATAGTATTAAACACAGAAATGATTGGGGGTCTGGGCAGAGGATTTAGGAGATTGACGAAATGGGGGTTTACAATCCCTTTGTGCAGGTTCACGGAAATTACTGGAAAGACACAAACTCAGTAATATAGCAGATTCACAGGATGGCTAAAATATACTCAACTACACCACTTCATACAAACATCACCATATAAAAAATATTTACTACGCTCTCTCACATCTTTTGAAAGCTTGTGTGATAAAGGTATTACAATTCAAAGCCCGCTTTCACTATCTCGCAAATACCAGAATACCAGTAAACACAGTTACCACCTTATACAATTAAGTTAGCTACTGACCTTAATTCACACATGGACCAGAAGGAATGGGATAAAATCTTCCAACACACTAAAAAATCCTCAACATCCCCACAGATACTTGAGATGAATTAAAAAATATTATTACCTTACACCAACTAGACTAAATACTATACACCCAGATTCTTCACGTACCTGTTGGAGGCAGTGGCGAATCTAGGAACAATATATAGGGGGGCACATAAGATACCACAGTCAAAACTGGGGGGGCACTAATACTTTTCACCACTTAATCATACCACTGAAGAAACCCGAAATAAATATATACACATATATACAATATATATATATATATATATATATATATATATATACATACACACACACACACATACATATATATATATATATATATATATATATATACATACAGGGCTCAAAATTTTCACTAGCCATTGGCGAGTGAAAATTTAACAGTGGTGAGTGAAAGTTAGTGAATACATGTTGAATCAACAATAACTCACTGACCAAAGTCTGGTGGTGTGTTGTAAGTAGTAAGTTAGCACATTGTAAGTGCTCACTCCTATTGCAGCGCTGACCAACATAAATGTTGGGCTATGTGCTAAAAATATTATCTAAATGGATATTATATATCCATGAAAGGGCATGGATATGTTATTCCTCTAGGGATGTAGAAACCCCAATTAGTGCTTGGACTGTTACTTCTGAAGGGGTAAATGGGAGCAGAGAAAAAGAGATTGGAGAGGAAAAGTGAAAGTGAAGAAGAAGGTAGAGATAAAAGAGTGTGGAGAGAGGGGAAACAAAGAGTGTAAAGAGAAAATTAGGCCTGAGACTGAAGGGAGAGGGTAAAAAGAGATATTGAAGAGAGGAAGGAGTGGAGAAATAGTATTATTATGAGAGAGAAGAGAGATGCTTAACATTGTGTTGTATTTAAATTACTTTCTATTTCAAGATACATACTACATCCAGAGAAAGGGCACGGCTATGGGCTCCAATGTGGCCCCTTCATACGCCAATATCTTTGTAAGCCAATTTGAAAAGAAATTTGTATATACCAATGAACTTTATCAGACAAACTGTAAGATTTTAACAAAGAATATGCTCAACACAATGTACTAAAAACAATACTCTCCTTGTTAAATAAAGTGACCGCTGCCCTTCCTCAGTCTCTCCCCAAGGACTGTATAAGCAATAGACAAAACGAAATGGATGGCGCTGGTCTTGCAGAATGATAAGTTTCTGATAATAGATAGAAATGGACTTGATGTGCAAGTTAAAATCTGTTGCAATAATGTGCAATATACTCACTCCTTAAGTAACGTGAGTCCTGCTTCTATGGTATATCCCTCTGTAATATGTCCCTCTCCAAAGGCAACAACGAGGAGGTTTTCAACAAGGGGCTGGAAAAGGATTGGAACCTCATCAGCAGTAAAATAAAACTTTAACTTGAAGAAACAAGTAGTAACTTACTTATCCAAAATAGCAAGTCCGGCTCGTCACAGCGAAATAATGGCCATGTAGTAAGATAAAAAATGTTTTATTGTAGCTCTACGCGTTTCAACGCTTAAGCGTCTTTTTCAAGAGCAATAAAAGACGATAAAAACAAGTAACAGTTTGTATGATGCTGTGACAAAGTAGCCGGCTTTTATACAAATGTATCCATGTTCCAATTTCCTGTCTGTGGCAGGAAATTGGACTCACATAATAGAAACAGAAATAAAAGTACAAATTCTTATTTTCTCATCAGAATACAGCCAATACAGTGATAGTATTTCCAAAATAATTAGGAAACATTGGTATCTGCTAGGTAAATCTAATCCGCATATTGTGGAATTTAGTCAACTTCCCATTAATTCATACAAGAGAGTGAAAAACATTAGAGATCTTGTAGTAAAGGCTGATGTGGGTAGCATTAGAAAAGAAACCATTAATTATCTTACCACTGCAAACAAGGGGTCATACCCTTGCTTACACTGTGCGCAGTGTAATTCAATGATAAAGGGGAAAAATGTTGCCCAAATTAATGATAATAAAAAAAGAGAAATTAACTGCCTTTTTACCTGTGATACAGGATATGTAGTTTACATCTTGAAATGCCCATGTGGGCGGGGCTATGTGGGCAAGACAATTAACCCCATAAAGGACAGGATAAGTGCACACAAATCATCCATAAGATGTAAAGATATGACATTAACAGTTTCATCACACTTTATATCAGCAGGACATGCTGTTAGTCAGTTGAGGTTTCAGGTGATTGACCACATCCCCAAACAAAGGAGAGGAGGTAACAGAGAATTGTTGCTTAAAAAGAGGGAAGTATGGTGGATACAACACCTTAAAACTTTACATCCAAATGGGCTAAACAAGGATTATGATCTCCATTTGTTTTTATGATTTTTTTTTATATAAAGAGTATATTTATTCATAATATTTGTACTGTAATGCTTTATACCATCTAGTATGATATTGAGTTAAATATGAAGAAAGATTAAGTTATGTTAAAAGAAATATTGCACAGAGATTTTTTGAGAAAAATAAAAAAATGCTATTATTGAACCTGACCAGTAGGGGGTATTAACATAAATCTTTTGCTCAGGAAAATTAAGAAAGCCAATTAAGACAGTTTGAATTCAGATGGTATATAAGGGAGGTGTTTAACCTTAATCTGTAGCATGACTTAGGGTCCAAGTGACTCAAAACGTTACTGTATTTTATCCTGTTGTTGTTTAAATAAAAGAAGAATTTTAAGTATTGTGCTGACGCTATCGGTTGTTACTGTGGAGTTATATATATATATATATATATATATATATATATATATACATACACATATATACACACACACACACACATATATATATATATATATATATATATATACACACACACACTTATATAAACATAGATACACATATATACAAACACACATACACATTCATACACAGACACATACTACACACTCACTCATATATACACACACTCTCATAAACACACACACACACCCTTGCATATACATACATACATAGCCAATCATGCATTACATACATACAAACACTACACACTCATACATACATACGCATACACTCACTCTTACATACACACACTCACACTCTTGCTTCATGCACAGCACAGCAAAACAATTATATGCATAACATTGACAAACTCACACAGTTTTTCTCAGTCTCACACATAAACACGCACTCACACTCTCTAACACACACAGATACACACAGATACTCACAGACCCGCAAAGACACTGACAAACACACACACACCAAGACAGAGTCACACATACTCACAGACAGAGATACATTCAAAAGTGTAGATTCTGCAGAAGAAAACAAAGTGTGTTTTTTTTGTTTGTTTTTTAGTTACACAGTGCTCACACATCTTGCAAAAGGGTAGGATTTTTGCACACAAGCCCTCTATGTAGAAACCTTAGGACAAATACTATGGGAATTTAAGGCTATCATAAGAACAAATGTTACACATAGGTAAAAAAAAAGTCATTAACATGTAATTAAACACATAGGTAAAGTCCTGAACAGAGTGCTGCAAGTAATTGCTTTTCTGATTCGCTTGCCATGTACTGCTCAAAAGTGGCAATATATAATGCCTTGCAAAAGTATTCACCCACCTTGACTTTTTACCTATTTTGTTACATTACAGCCTTAAGTTCAATGTTTTATTAATCTGAATTTTATGTGATAGATCAGAACACAATAGTCTAAGTTGGTGAAGTGAAAAGAGAAAATATATACATAAAACTATTTTTTAGAAATAGAAAACAGAACATTGGCATGTGCGTATGTATTCACCCCCTTTGTTATGAAGCCCATAAAAAGCTCTGGTGCAACCAATTACCTTCAGAAGTCACATAATTAGTGAAATGATGTCCCCCTGTGTGCAATCTAAGTGTCACATGATCTGTGATTACATATACACCTCCTTTTTGAAAGGCCCCAGAGACTGCAACACCTAAGCAAGAGGCACCACTAACCAAACACTGCCATGAAGACCAAGGAACTCTCCAAACAAGTAAGGGACAATGTTGTTAAGAAGTACAAGTCAGGGTTAGGTTCTAAAAAAATATCGAAATCTTTGATGATCCCCAGGAGCACCATCAAATCTATCATAACCAAATGGAAAGAACATGGCACAACAGCAAACCTGCCAAAAGACGGTCGCCCACCAAAACTCACGGACCAGGCAAGGAGGGCATTAGAGAGGCAGCACAGAGACCTAGGGTAACCCTGGAGGAGCTGCAGAGTTCCACAGCAGAGACTGGAGTATCTGTACATAGGACGACAATAAGCCGTACGCTCCATAGAGTTGGGCTTTATGGCAGAGTGGACATTACTTTCAGCAAAAAACAAAATGGCACGTTTTGAGTTTGCGAAAAGGCATGTGGGAGACTCTCAAAATGTATGGAGGAAGGTGCTCTGGTCTGATGAGACTAAAATTCAACTTTTCGGCCATCAAAGAAAACGCTATGTCTGGCGCAAACCCAACACATCAAATCACCCAAAGAACACCATCCCCACAGTGAAACATGGTGGTGGCAGCATTATGCTGTGGGGATGTTTTTCAGCAGCCAGGACTGGGAAACTGGTCAGAGTTGAGAGAAAGATGGATGGTGCTAAATACAGGGATATTCTTGAGCAAAACCTGTACCACTCTGTGCGTGATTTGAGGCTAGGACGGAGGTTCACCTTCCAGCAGGACAATGACCCCAAACACACTGCTAAAGCAACACTTGAGTGGTTTAAGGGGAAACATGTAAATGTGTTGGAATGGCCTAGTCAAAGCCCAGACCTCAATCCAATAGAAAATCTGTGGTCAGACTTAAAGATTGCTGTTCACAAGCGCAAACCATCCAACTTGAAGGAGCTGAAGCAGTTTTGCAAGGAGGAATGGGCAAAAATCCCAGTGATAAGATGTGGCAAGCTCATAGAGACTCATCCAAAGCGACTTGGAGGTGTGATTGCCACAAAAAGTGGCTCTACAAAGTATTGACTTTAGGGGGGTGAATAGTTATGCACATTTACTTTTTCTGTTATTTTGTCCTATTTGTTGTTTGCTTCACAATAAAAAAAACATCTTCAAAGTTGTGGGCATGTTCTGTAAATTAAATTATGCAAATCCTCAAACAATCCATGTTAATTCCAGGTTGTGAGGCAACAAAACACGAAAAATGCAAAGGGGGGGGTGAATACTTTTGCAAGGCATTGTATAAACCTTTTTCATTGGATTAAACACAATATCTACCTAGGTCAGTATTGTAAACAGATTCTTTAACTGATTTGAGCATATCATTTTTGCAGCAGATTATCTTTAAAGTGTGTGGAGCTTTACTAACAGACTATATAGTATATCACCCCCCCCCCCCCTGAGTTTCTGTCTTTCTATTAAGTACTGTAACTTATCTAATCTGTATATCCTCCAGGTTTTTTTTTGTTTTTTATTTTTGCTCTTTGGGGATCCTAGGTGTTTCCCACAGAAGCAGAGGCTTTTTTATGAGGCTTTTCCAATTAGTTAAAACCCCTAGTTATCACATTGTCCTTTCTCATTGTATCCTAAAATTCTTAATCATTTAGGATTGTACAGTTTCCCACTAAACATAGTCACTTTTCCAATCATCAATTTGAATAGCATTAATAGTTGTGACATTAAATAAACCCTTATGATATAGCAATATTTATGGAAAATATACTCAGTTGTATTTGCCAGTGTTCAGTAAGTAACATTTTGCAGCTATATCATGAGGAACATTAGCTCAGCCTCTCTAGGAAGACCCCAGGCACCTTTAGCTAGAACTTACTCACTGTTTATGATGCACAATTGCACATGACCATGCTGCCTCAGTAATACACAAACACCGGTCTTTCTTTTCCCTGTGCAGGATCCAGCCTTCAGAGCCGATGTTCTGTCGAGAACTCCAATACATCGAAAACTCCAATCTGACGTCACTTCCTGTATTTCCATACATCTGATTGGTCCATGTCCAGTGAGTGACTGGATTCACAACCAATCAGATAGGCCCTGTAATCGCCTATCTTAACTATCTATTTTGCCTCCACCTGAAGGGGGTTCAAGTAAACCTCCTTCCCCAAGGCTTACTTGGGGTGTATGCCAAAGGGTCTGCGGTGGCCCCCCAGACAGAGGCAAAACAGATATTAAAATAAAAGAGTCACTGGAAGTGACGTCAGATTGGAGTTTTTAACAAAATGGAGTTCTCGACAGAACACCGGTGGGCAGGAGCTCAACCCCCCAGCCGTTGCTATGACAACATATTGCACCTAGCTGGGTCTGTTAGGGGGAAGGCTATTGTAACACAGATCCTGGGAAAGTAAAGAGGGGAGGAATAAGATCCTCCTGAGTATACACTAGTAGCACTCCAGAGTCCATGGAGAGTTAATTGAATTTGTTATTTGGCTTAAAAGTACACTGTCTCCAGAGTGTGGAATCAGGTACTAAGATATGACCTATTAAAATATAACTTTTATTAAAGTATAACTAAAAAAACAGGGTGAAACATTAAAATTACAACCTGGGGTTGAGTCAGCGTGATGTGAACTGTGCTACGATAGTAGTATGCTATGATCTCTTTGAATGCTGTGTTAGATTGCCCACTATTGTACTATTGTGAAGGATATCTCTTAGCAACCATATTAGCTATAGATAAAGTAGTTCCTTCAGTAGGAGTGAGATATGATTATAGGGCTTCTTGATTGATTACACCTACTCAATAATGTTTAAACATATAGTCGCATGTGTGGTTATATTGGAGAGAGTTATACTAAGGTAAATACAAACATGTATCAATCACTATTGTGTATCAATGAACCGTATTGAATGACTCTCTGCAAGTGATCACCTTCAGAATGAAATAATAGTAATATTGGACTGGTATTTCTCTGCAATATTATGAGCTATTCTTGATATCAGGCACATATACGATGTATATTCTGCCGTTAAGAGACTGCAGCATAGCATTTCAACAGCACTGTTAATTCACAGTGAGATTGTGAGATATACCAGTCCAATTTTATTTTTTTTAGAAATTCCTTTTCTTCTAACCAGCTTTTAATCTCCTTTTCTTTTTCCTGTTTCTTCTACTTCCATTATTAGATGGATTAAATGGGTAATGAGTGAAGCAGGTATTGATAAGTCGTTTTCTTCTCATTCCATAAGAGGATCTGCTGCTTCTAAAGCTTTTTGTAAATCAGCATCTCTTCAAAAACTTTTAAATGCCGCTGACTGGTCCTCTGACTCAGACAGTTTTATTTTAAACCTATCAATTCTTTACCTCAATGCTTATTAGATTGATATTTATTTATGCTTAGGTTTACATTTGCAAAACAGGAGTCTCTGTCCTTGTAATAAAATTCAGATTATCCTAGCATTGTGAAGGAATAATCTAGATTTTATTAACCCCTTAACGACTGAGGACGTGCAGGGTACGTCCTCAGAAAAAAGGCAGTTAACGCCTGAGAACGTAACCTGCACGTCCTCAGTGTGGAAAGCAGCTGGAAGCGATCCTGCTCGCTTCCAGCTGCTTTCCGGTTATTGCAGTGATGCCTCGATATGGAGGCATCCTGCAATAACCTTTTTAAGCCATCCGGTGCAGAGAGAGCCACTCTGTGGCCCTCTCTGCACCGGAGATCTGTGGCTTAATGCGTTGGTGGGTGGGAGCCGGACCGGGAGGCGGGTGGCGGCCATCGATGGCCCTGGTGATGTGAAGGGGAGCGGGATCGTGGGCGGGGGTGGCTGGGGGCGCGCACGGGAGGGTGGGGGCGGGCGCGTGCACGGGGAGGGAAGCGGGTGGGAACCGCTACACTACAGAAAATGCTCAAATAATTTTTTTTTTAAAAAAATGTAAAAAATGTTAAAAAAAAAGATCAGCAAGGTTTGTCTGTGTGGGGGGGGGGGGGGGAAGCTACACTACAGAAAAAAAACTAACAAACAAAAAAAAGCACTTTTTATTGGAAACTGGGTACTGGCAGACAGCTGCCAGTACCCAAGATGGCCCCCAATAAGGCAGAGGGGAGGGTTAGAGAGCGGTTTTGGGGGGATCAGGGAGGTTGGGGGCTAAGGGGGGGATCCTACACAGAAGCATATGTAAATATGCTAAAAAAAAAAAAATTTTTTTTTTTTTAAACCCTTTTATTTTAGTACTGGCAGACGTTCTGCCAGTACTTAAGATGGCGGGGACAATTGTGGGGTGGGGGAGGGAAGGGAGCTGTTTGGGAGGGATCAGGGGGTGGGATGTGTCAGATGGGAGGCTGATCTCTACACTAAAGCTAAAATTAACCCTGCAAGCTCCCTACAAACTCCCTAATTAACCCCTTCACTGCTAGCCATAATACACGTGTGAGGCGCAGCAGGATTTAGCAGCCTTCTAATTACCAGAAAGCAACGCCAAAGTCATATATGTCTGCTATTTCTGAACAAAGGGGATCCCAGACAAGCATTTACAACCATTTGTGCCATAATTGCACAAGCTGTTTGTAAATGATTTCAGTGAGAAACCTAAAATTGTGAAAAAGTTTACGTTTTTTTTAATTTGATCGCATTTGGCGGTGAAATGGTGGCATGAAATATACCAAAATGTGCCTAGATCAATACTTGGGGTTGTCTACTACACTACACTAAAGCTAAAATTAACCCTACAAGCTCCCTAAAAGCTCCCTAATTAACCCCTTAACTGCTGGGCATAATACACTTGTGGTGCGCAGTGGCATTTAGCGGCCTTCTAATTACCAAAAAGCAACGCCAAAGCCATATATGTCTGCTATTTCTGAACAAAGGGGATCCCAGAGAAGAATTTACAACCATTTATGCCATAATTGCACAAGTTGTTTGTAAATAATTTCAGTGAGAAATCGAAAGTTTGTGAAAAAATTTGTGAAAAAGTGAACAATTTTTTGTATTTGATCGCATTTGGCGGTGAAATGGTGGTATGAAATATACCAAAATTGGCCTAGATCAATACTTTGGGATGTCTACTAAAAAAAAATATATACATGTCAAGGGATATTCAGGGATTCCTGAAAGATATTAGTGTTCTAATGTAACTAGTGCTAATTTTGGAAAAAAATGGTTTGGAAATAGCAAAGTGCTACTTGTATTTATGGCCCTATAACTTGCAAAAAAAGCAAAGAACATGTAAACATTGGGTATTTCTAAACTCAGGACAAAATTTAGAAACTATTAAGCATGGGTTTTTTTTGGTGGTTTTAGATATGTAACAGATTTTGGGGGTCAAAGTTAGAAAAAGTGTGTTTTTTTCCATTTTTCCTCATATTTTATCATTTTTTTATAGTAAATTATAAGATATGATGAAAATAATGGTATCTTTAGAAATTCCATTTAATGGCGAGAAAAACGGTATATAATATGTGTGGGTACAGTAAATGAGTAAGAAGAAAATTACAGCTAAACACAAACACCGCAAAAATGTAAAAATAGCCTTGGTCCCAAACGGACAGAAAATGGAAAAGTGCTGTGGTCATTAAGGGGTTAAAGGGACAGAGACAAGTATTTTCCCTCCCTATATATACCCTTACCCTATTTGTA
Organism: Bombina bombina; assembly: GCF_027579735.1. Classification (NCBI taxonomy): domain Eukaryota; kingdom Metazoa; phylum Chordata; class Amphibia; order Anura; family Bombinatoridae; genus Bombina; species Bombina bombina. The sequence continues at coordinate 118,477 of NW_026512959.1, read as the reverse complement.
TTTTTATTTAAACCTGATAAATAATTGTATATGTATATATTTCAGCTCCAGGTCCCTCTCCTTCAGTATTTTGAACTTCTGTGTAATTCAAAGGTTGATCTACGGGCTCAAGATTCATGTGGAGAATTTTCATCAAGTTCTACAAGATTCCATCCTTGTTATCAAGTTTCTTCTGATGGTCTGTGTTTCAAGTTTTTTCTATATTTGTTCTGGTTTTTACTTATGTTTTTTGTCTTAGTTTATGGACTTATATGTGAAGACTTCAACAAGCACCAAAGTCCAAAGAGGCAGTTGGGATACTATTTAGACAGTTTATAACAGAATTAACTTTTCTGATTGGTCTGCTGTAGATCACACCATCCAGGGTTGTATTTCATTGGTCATCATATTCATTTCTGTTCTTTCTATGTTAAATATTTAGTTATTCATTGTTACTTTGAATGGCTGTCAAGCAGTAAAGGAAAATACTTATGCAAAATACTCGTCTCTGTCTCTTTAATAAAATCTAGATTATTCCTTCACAAAACTAGGATAATCGGAATTATCATTTTCAAAAAGATGGCTTATTAACTATGTTTACTCTACTTTCTCTTGGGCAAACATTGAAAAATGTATGTATATGTATACATTTTTGTGATTTGGCATGTATTGTATTTTTTTTACATATATATTTTTTAAAATATGGGTGTATGGGTATATAAATATTTGTATATACATGTGTTTTATGTATTTATACATGTATTTACATACATACACAAGTATAAGTATCTGTGTATTTAATGTAAATATTTTACATTCTAATGTGCTTCACATAGTAGAAAATGTTCTTTGTATTTTAAATATATATTCCTATATATACATGTATATATTCATATAGATATATAGTTATAGATATATATTTTACAAAAAAAAATCATATATATGTATATATAAAAATAAAAAGTACATTTTCTTCAATGTGAAGAACATTGGAATGTAAACTATGAATAACTATATTCAGGTTAAGCGATGTAGGTCTAATGAGCTCGAAATCTGAAGTCCTGAAGTTAGCGCAAGAAAATTATTTAGCGCAACCCTTAAAATCTAGCCCAGTGTTTTATGATTCCTTACCCAGAATATTTAGCTGCAATGATTCCAAAATCATTTTTTTCTCACACACTCATAAAACAATATAAGTACTTATGGGTAAAGACAGCCTCTGACCTCCGGAGTATGTATAAATAACTACCACCCTTCCTTTCCTGTTTTCCTGAGGGGCCGATTTATCAAAGCGTCAATCTCGGTGCATTCGCTGGAGTCAATACGCTCGCCAGACATCGCTGCCGCAAATCCACATACAATGCCCTTATTTATTAAAAAGTCTGTCAAAAAAACACGCGTCAAGTTCGGAGCGATGAGCATTGGACTGTTGATAAATAAGAGTCATCAATGTCGAGGATATTCTGTTTTTTCCAACTTTATTTATACCATATCATTACTGTCCATGAACAAGCACATTTCTCTAAAGCTAATCTTTTATTATTCATCTGTTAATGTAGAAGAAATAGCTAGAATTATACCTGAACATACAATAATATCTCATTGTTTTATTTATTTATTTGTTATACAAAAATATCTAAAATATATGATATTTTCACATAAATGAATGTATATTTGTATTTCTAGAAATCATGATATGACTATCTCATGTTTTTTTCTTTTTTTTAAAATGATTATTAATGCTAGAATTTGTACATATATCTTTGCACATACTTGTATATAGATGTGTTATGTTTTCTATATATTTACATGTCCCTAAATTTTATTTTGTTCTAAACAATGTTGTCTTTCATATCTCTGTGTTTATTTATACCACTATATGTATATAGTGTAAATATATTATTATTCTGAGCAAGAAAAATATGCGACTATAACATGTAATCAGGGTATCATATGTAATTATTTGCAATCAATGGATATTTTAAGAGCTGGGCCGGTTTTCTCTCTGCACCTGTGACCTGTATAACCCTTCATGATTGCAGTCTAGTTTTAAACACCACCCCTACACAGGTGTTATAAAATGGGCTGGCATATAAGATGATTTCTTAATGAAAATGAAATTCAAGAGAAGGAAGAAAAACACTGAAAATATCATGACAGTAAAGAGGTGATTTTAATTTCTGCTGCAGCTGATTCATGACAGTTTAATGTTAGGTGGACTATCCCTTTGAGCTATCATTTTAAGATTATATTGAATCAAACATCAATCGATTTTTAAAATCATTGTCAAAAATATTACACTGTGTGTCCTAATGTCATCATCAATTTTATTACTTTATTACTAATTTCACATATACATACTTTCAAAGTATAATACACAATGTAACAAATGGTACTTACAAGTTCTGATAAATGATCAAAGACACAAGTATCGAGCAATTTGATTCATTAGTGATAGTATATAATGTAAATTTAAATAAGATTGGCTGATGTCATAAATCATGTGATTATGCATTTACTAATCAAAAGTGGTGGAAAATGTTACTAGTTTGTTTAAGAGTTCGAGTATTGTGTCCAAATTGGTGCAAAGTATTGTGTCAAATTTGATGCGAAATGCAGTGGGACTTATATTACATGCGTTAAACATGGTGAAATTAGATTGATCAAAAAAGGAAGTTAGCTATAGTATGTAATGTATTTATTTCATTTGTATCCCTATATTTACTAGTCCTGCTGCCAGACAGACATTATCTGTCATTAAAACAACTTTTGAAATTAATCTGTCCCTTGAAATTACATGTGATTATAATATTATTTAACATATTATTTAGATACTGAACATGCGTCTTTGTTGTCTGTGTGATTTAGAAAGAGTATACAATTGTAATCAACTTTCTAATTTACATAATATGTAATACGCTTCATTCTCTTGCAGCAGCTAACATAACCTTTCTGGGTTTTCAAACTCATTGATTTCTATGACATTTGCGGCCACAAGGGTGGCGGTTTGAACGATAGGTACGCTGCGGCGGAAAAGACGCAAGTGTACCTTTTGACTGTTTGATAAATTGGGAAGAGGGTCAAATAGAGTCGAATGTGAATTTGAAACATCTGAAATGACGCAAGCATTGATCTGCTTGAGATAGCGGGAGTGTACATTACATCACACATTTAAACATTTGACAATGTTGATGCTTTGTTAATTACGGCGGATTCGTTTTGCGTCGAATATGACACAAGATTCAAGCGGATTCCATCGTATTATCAGTTGAAGCTTTGATAAATCGGCCCCATAGTCCGTTATTACCTATTTGAGGTTGGTGGTCTAACCTGGATATTTTTTATTTTGCTCACATGAAGAAAGGAGATTTATCTCCTATCAATACAGCATAATTTAAATTCAAAGGGTGCAGCAACATTCTGACAAGTATCAAAGCTTCTTCCTGTGATCCTACTAAATACCCTTACAGCTTGTTCCTTCAGGGGCATGCAGGATAGTGTCAGGGGTCTTCAGCTTGCCTTTGCAGGTACTTACTTCTGTCCAGGGTACAGCACCATGCAGAACAGTATCTGGACCTAAGCACCATGCAAAACAGTATCTGGACCTACAAGAATGCACAAAATATTTTTTTTTTTTTAAAAGGGACTTCACAACGTTACATTCCAGTAACCATATGAAGTCCATCTCCATGTTTTATATGTGTCTAGGCAAATTAAATATTGACTTTGTCACGCATGTTTGTATCTCACTTTGTTTAGTGGAAATCTAACTAGCATGTGTGGCTTTGTACCAATGGAACAGATTGGTACAGCATTTTTTTCTTGTAGGTTCTGCTTTTCTTAAGAGAGAGAAGCAAAATCACTTTTTATTCAGCACTTAATAACTCAAAATGTAATAAGCACATTTTACATGTTCACCATTTGCAACCACTGAACACTGGTGAATGTCAAATCTTTTTTTTAAATAAATGTGACCTCTGTTGTCTAAACCCACCCTCTGTATTTGTGTATTTCTTACTATAACTTTATTTAAAACTTGGTCATTTTTGCCTCACAAGAGCAAATACGCTCCTGCACAAAACACAGCACAAAATAATTTATTGTAATTATAGCGGCCTATCATCTTTATCATATAATAGATGTTGGTTCACATTCTACCCTCTTCCAATAATACATATTATATTCATTGTATTACACAGTGAAACTAGTACAGTCCATAAATATACATACTCTCATTCAACTTTATCACACTTATACATACATACAAACACACACTCATGGGGCGGAGCTCGGCCGTGCAGGCAAATGGCTGCAAGGTGAAGTCGCTCCACGTTGAGGAAAGGGCCCGTGGGCATATTGAAGCAGCGTAACAGCTCTAGATCTCCATGGCTGGCACATGAACCCGGTGGGATCAAGTCTGCAGCAGCGGTTTTAAGAAAAAGGGACTAAAGCCCTTACAATTGAGCTGTTTTACATCCGCAGAAGGGAGACAGCCGCCATCTTGGGAACGGCATGGGGCACATACTAAAAGCTAGATGTTTTGAACTGCAGATGCGGAGGTGAGCTTGAGCTTGTAAAGCCGCCTAATAGCTTGTTTGCACTACTCTTGTTATGGAGACAATTCACATATCACTTAATTGAGCAGCACACACCAATTTTCAGGAGGCATGTTCATAGCCTCATCCCAGCGTGTAACACGTACAGTTTACAGCGGTAACAGACCCTTACCAAAATTAATCACCAGTACAATTCAATGGATGTCATATCTGCTTGCTATCATCTGCTTACAAAGTTTTATCAACTGCACTTATGTAAGTGTTTGACCTCAGAATACCAAACCGCTCTGCAACTCTGCAATAAGCTGCAGTCTCTGACATATACAGCTACACTTAGCTAGCCCTAACAGGTTAGTTTTGTACCTTTTATATACACTGGAGTGTGTTTGCTAATCAGTGACTGATAGTTGATTATATTATAAAACATTATATCCAGTGTCAACACTATCTTCACAAAATTAGTGCAACTAGAGAGCATCTGTATTATATTCACACTGAGCATGTACAACAGCATCATGGCATCCAAGAAACTCCCCAAAAGTGAGAAACTCTCTAAAACCCAAGCATCAACACCAGTTTCAGTTAGTGCCTTTTTCAAACATCTGAAACATCTGCTACAGCTCCTTCTAATATACCAGAAGTTGATACAGCTGCTCCTGCTGTGACAGAATTAAAAACAAAATTTATGCTTACCTGATAAATTAATTTATTTCCGGATATCGTGAGTCCCACGGCTTGAGTAATTACTGTTGGGAATATCACTCCTGGCCAGCAGGAGGAGGCAAAGAGCACCACAGTCAAACTGCCAAGTATCACTCCCCTACCCACAACCCCCAGTCATTCAACCAAAGGGAAATTTAGAAAAAGGAGTAACACAACGTGTAGAGGTGCCTGAGGTTATAGTCAAAAGAATAACTGTCTTAAAATAAAGGGTGGGGTAAAGTAAGCATAAATTTTGTTTTTCTTTCCTAAGATATGCTGAGTCCACGGCTTGAGTAATTATTGTTGGGACCAATACCCAAGCTAGAGGACACAGATAAATAGGGAGGGACAAGACAGGCAGAGGACTGGCGAAAATCCTTAGTCGCCTGTAAGTAGAATTTAAGAGCACGTACAGCATCCAAATTGTGTAGCAAACGTTCTTTGGAAGAAGAAGGATTAAGACACAGAGAGGGAACAACAATTTCCTAATTGATATTTCTTTTAGAAACAACCTTAGGAAGGAAACCTAACTTAGTACGAAGAACCGCCTTATCGGCATGAAAAATAAGATAAGGGGAATCACACTGCAGAGCTGAGAATTCCGAGCCTCTTCGAGCAGAAGAGATAGGAACAAGAAACAAAACCTACCAACATAACAACTTAATGTCTATGGAATGCAATGGCTCAAACTAAGCCAGCTGAAAAACTTTAAGAACAAGGTTAAGGCTCCAAAGAGGAACAACAGACTTAAAGACAGGTCTGATTTTGACCAAGGCCTGACAAAAAGATTGCACATCTGGCACATCCGCCAAAAGTTTATGTAGTAAAACTGATAAAGCAGAAATCTGACACTTCAGGGTACTGACTGACAATGAATATCAATCCTAGGATTGATGAAATGTACACCTGTATAGCACTCTTTCCCTATTTAACAATGGCAAGAGTTGGACAAGGTATAGGAGTCTAGAATAGGAGGAGTGAGTGGGGATGAATTAAAATATAACCTTTATTGGTAAATTTAAAAAAAGCAACATCAAACACAGTCTACATACATACTAAGTTAAAAATTGCAGGATTGGGTCTGATTAAATTATATCTGTTTTTACAGAAAATTCAGGTGGTTGTGATATATATATAGAGAAAAACTTAGATTAATAGTCCAATTTCACGTTGTGGCTAAAATGTTTTGGCATATATAAAGTTAATCTTGGAATCAGAGGTGGAGACAAAGAAACCATCTTACTTCAACATGAAAGCAGATGGATTTATCTGCTTAACTCTATACAACCCAATGGGTTAAATGAACATAATAATTATTTTTCATATCTGTAGATACAAAGTGGGTGACAATAATTTTGAACAAATACAAAAGAACTTAACAGAAATAAGAAACAAAACAAATCAGGAAGATCTTGTAGTAGAAACGATAAAATATATATATATACATTATAATACTTATAATAACACGTATTACAAGTATCACTGATAATAACACGTATTACAGGTGGTGGAAATGCAGTGCAGTACTTATTATAGTACCAATTATATTACATCACTATATTTATACAGATAACTAAATCACAGATCACTATTATTTCACGAATCCCAACCCACTACTCACACTTGTTACACTATGACAATTTATTTATTTTACTTTTCACTTTTTATTATTTATTTTTTATTTTTCACTTCTACTCCTTACCCCAAATCACATATCACTATGAATAAGAAAAAAATGAAAAAAATAATAAAAAAACAAAAATATAATAATTTCTTATCACTTACACACACCTATTGGTTCATTAGTTTTCCATATTCACACACTACAATGGATATTATATTCCATTTATCCATTCATTGTTTCAACCACATCCAATGCAACCAAATATCACTTTAAGAAACAGGATACATTATTCAGACCCTCTTTAAATATATTTTTTATACTTATTATTATTACTCTTTAGAAATTATGTAATAATTTCTTCTTATATCACACATTTCTTGGATCCATACTGAGTCAATAAAATAAGGCTCTTATTTCCAAGTACATAGCCTGTACAATATCATCTGTGCCTGCATTTAAATCCCAGCAGGCAGCGTTACTAATATCGATAATCAGAGTTTTTATGAGTTTTTGGTAACAGTATACAATAAACCTGTCAAACTTTAAAATCATTTAAGCAATCATTATAATCTTAATAAAATGTTTCTAGATGTCTGTTAAGAATTAAAAATCTATCTTTATATTTCTTTCATTGCGCACTTATGCAAATGTCTTTTGGATAATCATATTGAAGTTTAAAATTATCACAAAATTGCAAAAGTTGTTAACACTCTTATCCCCTCAAAAAGATCCAACTGAGTAGTTTATAATGATCTTTATCAGTAAATTAAATCTGCTAAAACCAATAATTATAAACAATATACTTTGTATGAAATGTTCATGAATAATATATGTTGCATGAAATATACCAATGTCCTGCTTTTAGCAGCGTTCTCCTAATATCTCTTCCTTTTCTCTCCCGTTTCTGTGTTGTCAAATAATAACAAAATAAAATAAAAAACGTATATATTCCTTGTGCCATAACATCTCATTGAATTGGAAATCTATACACAATAAAGGAATGATAAGACAGCCATATCCAATAACATTGTCCCTTTGATACACACAAGTTGTCTTTCATTTCTAGATTGGTCCGTTGTAAGGACCCATCCAATTTGCTGAATAAGATCCAATAGGAGGAGCAGTGCGAGCCAATAAAAAGACACTTCGGGGGCGGAGCTAGCCACTGATCTGACTAGACGTGTGCACACTGAGCTCCGTGAAATAAATTTCTAAAAGAGATTTATAAAGTACGAATTTCGGTTTAACCTAAAGATAAAATCATCCACTCCTGCTGCTGGACATTACTGTAATGCAGAGTGACCTCTTTTATACACCCTTTTAGCAGCCGATAACCATCGCAGAAGGGGACACCTATAGAGGGACGAGTGGTCCCGCTACCCGCTAAGGAGAGTGCAGACGGGTGTTAACGACAACTTGAGGAGTTTATGGTTCCCTCACCAGACTTTCTGCAGTCATCCGGACTAGCTACTAGATACAACTATCCTCTCTGTCTCCACTGCCACTCGTTTGTGAACCGCGGTCCACACAGCAGCCCCTCACCTCTGGCGGCAGCTGTTTCCTAACTCCGGAGGGTCGGGGCTCCGCTCCGGAGTTGCGGCCTTCCCTCACACCAACTAGCATCAAACACCTGCCGACGCCGACTGACTTCGCTCCGGAGGATCGGGGACCCGCTCCGGAGCACTCAGCTGTAGCCAGTTCCTGTGGGAGGAAGAACGGATTACTAGCCTCGGGACTTACCTGGAAGTCTTGAGATACATACCCGCATACCTCCAGTACCAGTCGGATTCAAGAGAGGGCTCAGAACGCCCAGATTCTCAGCGGCCAACAAGTTCTTGCCGTGCGGTGGATCCGGTAGCCACTTTGGAAGACTGCCCATTACCGGAGCTGGTGTTGCTCACGTCTTGGCCCCTACTGTGACCCGGGGGACCCGGGAACGGCCCTCACAGGCCGCATCATCTAAGTTCCGATTTGGCGCGAATGATCGCCATTTTGAGGCCTATGCGGGGGACTCACCAGTGTTCTACGCAGAGAGCATCTTGTCACAAGCGGAGTGTGAGGTAAGAGTACATGCCTGGCCACAACTCCATACACTGCTCTCATAAGCATAGCTAGTCCGTGGATGGTTAGGACTTAAACGGCTCCATTGCAAGCATAATTTATAGTACAAGCAAGCTGCAGGCAGGTCTGAATCACGTACTGCCAGCTGGATCTACTGAATAAAACTCTCAGACACTAGCTCTGATATTTAATACTTGCTTCCTTTGCCTGTAAGCCCACAGAGCTAGATTAAACTACCTTGCTGTCAAGGCAGGGTACTGACACCCCATATTTTACATAACATTCTGCCATCTAGCAGACAGATTACCTAACAGTAACTGAACTCAAGCCTACATTCAGAGCAATAGCTTGGGACACTAAGTGATATTTCCATACAGCTGCTGCGTCAGCCAAATGTTCTCTGTTGCAAACAGAGTGGAGTGTAACTTTCTTCAGTGTATTGCTGTATATGTGTGCTGTCTCTATTTATGGTTTAAGAGTACTGATTATGTACAATAATCTCACTACACACCTTCTCCTTTTTAGACTCTAAGATACCCCTCACAACTGGTACAACATACTGACAACCTTTTAGAGCCCACACTGCACTCCCCCTACTGTAACATACCTTCTGAAATCTTATATCCAGAAGAACATCATCTTCACCTACACTCCTGAACTAACAATTTAAGGACTTAATACCAGGGTATCTTATCCACCCCTGCTCAATATTCCGCTGAGTTACACTGTCTGTTAATTCTCTCTGGCACCTCTCCCTTTCCGGTCCAGCCAGTCTGGGCTGGTCACTTCCCTTCTCCTTTTTCCCTTCTATATAGTCGTATCCCACCACTCCCTGGGGTGCCAGTGACTCACATACTTGCATTTATATGTTGGGACCGAAGGGTTCAATTACTACCTATTATTTGATGCTGTAACAAAATGTCATAAATATAGAAAGTGTTATTGACCCCTGCTCCGCAGTCTAGCAATACATATCAGACCTAGTAAACTTTACTGTACGGTGCTTTATACTTTTCAGATTGTTTTCAGAGCGCTCTATAACAGAAGGTTGGTGTTAATTTTTAACCTACAGACATACCTAACAGTCTTAACACAATGCCCCATGGGCCCAGACGTCAGGGGAAACCCTCCACTAACACTCAGAAGACTGTTTATGATCATTTTACTCAATCAGGAAAGGAATCTAACCCTGTCACCAACGAGGAGATGAGCGACCCTGAGTCGATCGATGCTGAATCTCATCCCAGTGTGCGCTCAGAAGCGCCATCACATCATTACATTACTAAGGCTACCCTACAACATATGTTGGCCAGTCAAACACGCTCTATCACCCAGGAAATTCAACGGTCCTCTGCGGAACTGAAAAAGGAAATCTCAGAGATTGGAGAAAGAGTTGAAGCACTAGAGCGGAAACAGGATGATCTAGCAGTAGATCAATCAAACCTGCTCACTTACTCTGAAACCCTAGCAGATCAGATGACTCAACTTGAATTTAAAATGGCAGACATTGAAGACAGATCTCGCAGAAATAATATCCGGTTTAGAGGCATCCCAGAAACCGTAGAAAATACTCATCTCCAACCCTACCTAAAGGAGCTGTTTACAGTACTCGTGGGCACCCCAGATGGACACACTGATACAATGGAGAGAGCCCATAGAGCTTTAAGATCACGACTTGCTCCTGCCGACAAACCAAGAGATGTAATTGTCTGCTTTCACAGCTACATATATAAAGACAAACTTATGCAAGCAGCCTTCAAAAGACCGCCTATGCCAGAAAAATTCAAGGATGTTCAACTCCTGCCTGACCTTTCAACTCATACACTACAGTACCGTAAAACCTTTCAACAAATTACTCTGACACTCAGGAAGGCTAATATTAAATACAGGTGGGGCCATCCCACAAACCTAGTGGTCACCAGAAATAACCAGAGCCACACAATTAACTCCATACCTGAAGGTATGGCTCTCCTGGCCACATGGGGCCTACACCAGGAACAACCTCCACCGCTACAGCCAACTTACCCAAAGCTGAGAGCTTCGGCTCCCGAATGGTCTATTAAAGAGCAAAGAGCCAAGAAACCTAAAACTAACCCACCGTAAAAACACGTCTGGTAGCCTTTAACGGAACTTACCTAGACTTTATTTAACCTGGAAGTTTGACCTGTCTCCAACAGATCATAACTGAGACTGAGTTAAAGTATAAAAAGTTTACTATTAGATAGTACAATTAAGTTATGTTTTTGATTGTTATTTTAAGGTTGTTGTCTTAATTTAAGTATTGCACATATGTAATAGCAAGTTAATTTACAATGATTACTGCGGAGCAGGGTCCATTCCAAAGACCCCTGTTTCTGTTAGCTTCTCGCCCCCCCACAGGCAGCCCACACTAGGGCTCCACCATAGCGAACTATTTTCGCTAACTTTTCTTTACTCTATCTGTTGTCTATTTCCCTCCCCCTATCCTCCCCACCTACACTAACTCTCATTATTAAAAGACCTGACCTACTCCCCATACCTCCCTATGCCACCCCTCAAAATACTAACCCATAATGTAAGAGGCCTAAACTCCCCACATAAGCGTAGCCTTTTAGCTAGATCACTCAAATTCCATAACCCTGACGTAGCATTCCTTCAGGAGACACATTGGTCGTCAGACAATCCTCCTTGCACAATATCTAAAGACTACACTGTCCTCGAATACACCTCTTTTTCAAAAAAAGCCAGAGGTACGGCAATTTTAATCCATAAAAGAATAGCTTACGAACCAATCCAAGTCCTAAAAGACCCCCAATCTAGATTTCTCATTCTAACATGTAAGCTAGATCATACTGATCATACCTTAGTTTCTATCTATCTACCTAACTCACATCAGCCTAGATACCTCAAACGGATCCTACACACAGTTGACCGGATAAAAATAGGCAGAGTCTTGCTAGCGGGGGACTTCAACATGACTTGGGATCCAGCACTAGACAGAAAAAGAACTACCCGGACAAAACACACCACCCCTCCTGCTCAACTCTCCCAAAAGTTCAGACAAATTATTACCCACTTCTGCTACTTCGATGTATGGCGTTCACTTCATGCTAGAGATAGAGACTACACTCACTTCTCATTCCCTCATAAAACATACTCCAGACTCGATTATGTTTTTTGCTCAGCAGAAACCCTTGACCAAGTCAAACATTCTAACATCTCCCTATGCCCATGGTCTGATCATGACCTAGTTTCAGTAACTCTCCGCTCAGTGGAGCGACACAATGTGAAGCCTTCATGGCGCCTCCCGCATGACATCCTACAGGATGCTGCATTTAAGGAAACCTTGAGAAAAGACATAACCTTCTACTGCCAAACTAATGACAATAATCAGGTCAGAGACGACACACTATGGGGGGCGGCAAAGGCCACCTTTAGAGGTCTCATAATTAAAAAACAAGCTCATCTTAAAAAACTATCTGGCCTACCCCTTTCCAAATCTCATATTGAATTGCGTCGACTAGAACTCCTAAATAGAAGTACACCCTCAGATGAAACCACAGCTCAAATTATACAGATTAAAAACCATATTAACCAACTAGAGCTAAAACGCACCCAGGCTAACTTATTTAAACTGAAACAGATTACTTACCATAAGAGTAACAAAGCAGATACACTACTAGCAAATAAACTTAAAAACAGGGCGAGTACCTCAAGAATTCACCAGATTCAATTTGAGAACCAGACATACCGCAAACCCTCAGACATTGGTACTTGTTTTGAGAAATTCTACTCAAACCTGTACAATCTAGAAAAAAATGCAAGCGACAAACTAACTCCTGTTGACAAAATATGCTCCTTCCTTCGCAGCTTAAATCTCCCCTCATTGTCGCCTGATGACCAAGAAACACTCTCATCCCCCTTCACCTCTAAGGAAATCAAACACGTAATAAAGCATCTAAAACCTTTCAAAACTCCGGGTCCAGATGGCTACTCAGCAGCCTTCTACAAAACATACACAAACGAACTAACCCCACTACTCTTAAGATTTTTTAACCACGCTAGAGAACAGGGTAGGTTTAGTCAGGAATTCTTGGAAGCAACGGTGATTACTATTCCTAAGCCCCAAAAAGACCCATCCTTATGCTCCAATTACAGGCCAATCTCCCTGATTAATTTAGACATTAAAATTTATGCTAAATTATTTGCTACACGCATCTCTAAATTACTCCCGAAACTCATAAACTTAGATCAAGTAGGATTTATCCCTCACCGCGAGGGACCAGACAATACTAGACGTCTCCTAAACATCTGCACTGAATCCACCAGACTAAATAGGCCATTCTCTGTTATCTCATTGGATGCAGAGAAGGCTTTTGACCGCGTTAGATGGTCCTACTTATGGGAGGCTCTTAAAATTTTTGGTTTCCCAGATCAAATTATCAAAGCGATACAGGCTCTTTACTCCACTCCCACAACAGTAGTTAGAGGCCTAGGCTTTGCCTCACCCCCCTTCCCAATATCTAATGGCACCAGACAAGGGTGTCCACTCTCACCCCTTCTTTTTGCCCTGGCAATCGAGCCACTAGCAGAACAAATCAGACAAGATAAAAAAATTGATGGCATTCGCCTACATGGCACTATTCACAAAATTGCACTCTTTGCAGACGACATTACTATATTCTCATCAGACCCCCTATCTTCATTCCCGAGACTGATAGAAATCTTAAACTCCTTTGGAGACATGTCACTCTACAAATTAAATCTAGATAAAACAGAAATCTTTACCTGGGGAATTCCACAGAACACAGTTGACACCCTCAGGGTCCAATACAGAGTACATTGCGTCAATAACTTCATCTCCCACTTAGGTGTTAAGATATCGAACAATATCCCTCAGATGATCAAAGACAACTACCTGCCCCTTTTAACCGAACTGCGTACCCTGAAAGACAAATGGGACTATACTCACATCTCATGGATAGGTAGGTTAACAGCCCTTAAGATGTCTTTTCTACCTAAAATTACTTATTTATTTAGATGTCTTCCTCTCCGTATCCCGGGATATCTCCTTCACCAATTTCAGAGTGAATTTACAAAATATATATGGCAGCACAAACCCCCCAGAGTGGCGCACAAAATCCTTCAAAGCCCCCTTAGTAGAGGAGGTATAGCCTCCCCATCAATAACTAGGTATTATGAAGGAGCCATGCTCACCCACATCTCACAATGGGGTGCTAAAGACTCCCCTAGTAAATGGAAAACCATAGAACAAGCCTCCCTCCCAAATCATATATTTTTACCCGACTTAATTTGGATTCCTGCCCACCTAAGACGTACCACAGACATTAGCAATAACATAATACGAGAATGCCTCGCCATGTGGGACAAGCTTAGACACTATCCACACATCGCCCCACATCCTTCACCTATTACTCCCTTGACAGGTCTCCTACGAGGCTTACCTGACTCTCATCCTTATGGCTGGACTAGAATTGGAATACAAACAGTAGCTGACCTTTGGGTTACTTCACCAACCCCGCGCTTCACGACACTCTCAGAAATAAAGGCTGGCTCCAATTTACCCAGGTACATGACATACGAATACACAAGACTAAAGAGCTTTCTTACTAGTTGGGGATTTCAACCTGAGTTACATCGACCCCGTACACTCTGGGAAACGACTTGGCAACAAGGTAACAAACTACACAGACCATTATCAATGCATTACACCTTAATAGGAAACACAGACCCTGAGAATAAACTTCCTCACTTACTCACTTGGGAATCAGTTCTGAACCTGACTCTGCCCCCACAGGTATGGCAACATGTAATTTCCCTCACTAAAAAAGCACTGCACTGTGTCACACTCTTCGAAACATATTACAAACTCTTAACGAACTGGTACCTTACCCCTGCGAGACTTAATAAAATGTTTGTCTCTACCTCTTCCCTATGCTGGCGTAATTGTGGCAAAAAAGGAGACTCTCTACACATATGGTGGGAATGCCCCAAGTTAAAACCCTTATGGAATACCTGCTTCCGTACGCTAGGGAGATTAGGCATAACACTTCCTATAACTCCTTCTAATGCCCTCTTACACATAGGCATTACTAAATTACCTAAACACCAAGCATATCTAGCAATCTATTTGCTAACAGCTACTAAAGCGACAATAGCCAAGGCATGGAAAACTGAGACGCCCCCAAAATGGTCATGCATCCTAAACTATATGGCATACATCTACAATATGGAGAAACCTATCTTTTACTCTCTAAATAATTCAGACCTATTTGAATTAGTGTGGGCAGATTGGCAATCTAACCACACCACTACTTGGGCCCCGAACACTAGAGTAAACACACACTAGGTAACCCTCTCCAAGTACCATCCGCATATAAACCAAATCTCTGCCTCTAACAACTACCCTTCCTTTCCTCTCTCCCCAGTCCCTCCCCCCCACCCCAGTTAACCCACCCCATCTGACTTGAGCTATATTTCGTTCACTTTCTCATTTTAGGAACACACTCTAACCTGACAAATTTTTAGTGTTCCAATTTTTCTGTTCATACTTTCTGTAGGAGCCTACGTGCTCCAAATCATTTAATATGTCACTGTTGTATTTGAGAAATCTTTACTACTAAAAATTTGAAAATTTAAAAAAAAAAAAAAAAAAAAAAGACACTTCTATGGCCGCGCCGTACCCTTTGAAAAAGCCACGGTAGTGGCGAAACATGTTAGGGAATTGTTTGTTGAATGCCGTGTAGCATTTTTTATTTAGCAGGAATGGTGGTCTTTATAGCATAAAAATTGTGGTTGTGCACAATATTGATTTAATGTAATTTATATAGAGAATAACCCAGTAACTGTATTACAAATAGAACCGGCATTTAGAGCGAGTGCTCAGTGTTGACTGCAGACAAGCGGTTAAAAAATACGGAACTCGAAGGCATACACAATACCGTAAACTGTCAGCTTTAGATCAGCACTCAGCCTGCCAAAACGCTTAAAAACTAGAGTGGTAACACCTATCAATTTGTTATTTATCAGTACAAGCTAAGCCAAGTTAACTTGATATAGTGGAACTGAACTGGCAGTTACAGCAAGAGCCCAGTATTTATTATAAACAAGCGGTTAAGAAATATAGAATATAAATATATACATAATACCACAAATCAATTATTTAAGAGTTATATTCAACTTTGGAAAATGCATATTATGCAATTCAGCAATAAATATTACGCATCCTATTTTTTAGCATAAGCTTAGCTACGCTAACTTTACAAAACAGAACCGGCACATATATTAGAAGCCCAGTGTTGATCCAAACGTGCGGTTAAGAAATTTGGAGCATCAAAATATATATACAATACCGCAAATTGTTAGTTTGAGATCAGCACTTAGACTTTTAAATGTCTAAGATTTAGTCCGGTAATATATACCAACAAGCCTATCTTTAATATAAGCTAAGCCAAGCTAAATTCACGAGTAGCAGCTACTCTGCAGCAGCTCCGTATCAAATTCATATAATTGCTATGACTCTGAAAATTAAATAAACACAATACAATTTCAATAAAAATACTGAGGTGAATAAAGATGATAATAGAATTACAAGTCACTTAGGTGAAATATTGCAATAAAAACCGAAAATAAAAAAAACAAGTGCACAATTGATAGAAAATCTTGCTCATGCAGCCAACATAAATACTATGCTAACTATAGCAGAAACAAGACAAAAAGTGTAACAAATAACTATCCTATACAGTTAACTATGAATCAGATATTGTACACATTTAATATATGAATAAACTTCTAAACAATGGGGTACAATTGAAACTTCTAACAAGCGCTTTGTTACAACATTAATTACACGAATCACGTGTTAGAAATAATATTATACCTATCAAAATAAGTGCAATACCAAAATCAAGTTAACCAATTGCTATCCTTTTATAGCTGAGTATCAATATCAGACTCACAACAGAGTAAATATCGAAGCACAATAGCTTTACTGATACCACTCCAGTGTTACCAATATCTAACAGCATATAAGTACTGAGAATACCACAACATGAAATTGGACTATTAATTTAAGTTTTTCTCTATATATATATCACAACCACCTGAATTTTCTGTAAAAACAGATATAATTTAATCAGACCCAATCCTGCAATTTTTAACTTAGTATGTATGTAGACTGTGTTTGATGTTGCTTTTTTTAAATTTACCAATAAAGGTTATATTTTAATTCATCCCCACTCACTCCTCCTATTCTAGACTCCTATACCTTGTCCAACTCTTGCCATTGTTAAATAGGGAAAGAGTGCTATACAGGTGTACATTTCATCAATCCTAGGATTGATATTCTTTGTCTCAAATAACCAGTACACAGCACCTCAGCCACTCTATAAGAGAATAAACCTGGATCACAGATAGATTTATACAAATAAAGTACATTTACCAGTCCAGAGAACAATAGGCTACCCTATTTTGTAAATTTGTGCAGTGCCATTAGTATCTTGGTTTACTGACTGACAATCCCTTTTCCAGGCCTTCCTAAAGAAAAGATACAATTCTAGGAATTTTAATTCTACTCCAAGAATAGCCCTTGGATTCACACCAATAAAGATATTTACGCCATATCTTATGGTAAATCTTTCTAGTAACAGGCCTGCGAGCCTGAATCATGGTCTCAATGACCGACTAAGAAAAACCAAGCTTAGACAGAATTAAGCGTTCAATCTCCAAGCAGTCAGCTTCAGAGAAACAAGGTCCTTCCTCAGAGGTAGTCTCCAAAGTGGGAGAGATGACATCTCCACTAGGCCTGCAAACCAGATCCTGCGAGGCCACGCAGGGGCTATTAGAATCACCGACGCCCTCTCCTGTTTGATTACAAGTAATGACTCGTGGAAGGAGAAGAAACGGAGGAAACAGGTATGCCAACCTGAAAACCCAAGGAACCGCCAGAGCATCTATCAGAACGTCCTGCGGATCTTTTGACCTTGAACTGTACCTTGGAAGCTTGGCGTTCTGATGGGACGCCATCAGATCTAACTCCGACACCCCCCCATTTGAGGACTTAGCTGGAAAAAAAACCTCCGGATGGAGTTCCCACTCCCCGGGATGAAAAGTCTGTCTGCTCAGAAAATCCGCTTCCCAGTTGTTTACTCCTGGAATGTGGATGGCAGATAGACAGCAATTGTGGGTCTCTGCCCACTGAATAATCCGAGTAACCTACTTCATGGCAAAGGAACTCTGTGTTCCACTCTGGTGATTGATGTAAGCCACAGAGGTTATGTTGTCTGACTGGAACCTGATAAACTGGGCTTAGGACAACTGAGGCCAAGCAAATAGAGCATTGTAAATTGCCCTCAATTCCAAGATGTTGATGGGAAGAGCAGACTCCTCCCGAGTCCAAAGGCCCTGAGCTTTTAACGAGTTTCAGACTGCTCCCCAGCCCAGCAGGCTGGCGTCCATAGTTACGACCACCCAGGAAGGTCTCCAAAAGCATGTGCCCTGATACAGATGTTCCTGAGAAATCCACCATGAGAGATAGTCCCTTGACGACTGATCTAACTCTATTCTCTGAGATAGATCCGCATAGTCACCATTCCATTGTCCGAGCATGCACAACTGGAAAGCTCTCAAATGGAATTGAGCAAAAGGAATGATGTCCATGGACGCCACCATCAGACTGATTACCTCCATACATTGAGTCACTGAAGGATAAGCAGTAGCCTAAAGAGAGAGGCAAGAGAAAAGGATTTTGTTTTTCCTGACCTCTGTCAGAAAAATCTTCATCAATAGAGAATCTATTATGGTCCCTAAGAACACTACTCTTGTAGCAGGGGAAAGGGAGCTTTTTTCCAGATTCACATTCCATACGTGGGAACGAAGAAAAGAGATGTGTGAGATTTTGCTTGTTGAAAAGATGGCGCCTAAACCAATATGTCATCCAGGTAGGGTGCCACAGCAATTCCACGAGAACGGATCACTGCCAAAAGAGCCCCCAGAACCTTTGAAAATATTCTGGGAGCCGTGGCTAGATCAAATGGAAGGGCCACAAACTGGAAATGTTTGTCCAGAAAGGCAAATATCAGGTTTCTGTGATGGTCCCTGCGAATAGGATCATGAAGATACGCATCCTTTAGATCTATGGTTGTCATGAACTGACCCTCTTGTACTAAAGGAAGAATGGAGTTTATAGTCTCCATCTTGTAGAATGGAACTTTGAGAAACTTGTTTAGACACTTCAAGTCTAGAATGGGACGGAAAGTTCCCTCTTTTTTGGAACCATAAATAGGTTTGAGTAGAACCTGAGACCCTGTTCCTGCACTGGAACTGGAATGATCAGTCCCAGGGATGAAAGATGTTGTATACATTTCAAGAACACCTCTCTCTTTATCTGGTCTGCAGATAATCTTGAGAGATGGAATCTACCTCTGGGAGGAAAATTCTTGAATTCCAATTTGAAACCCTGGGATACTATGTCCACAGTACAGGGATATGGGACATCTCGTATCCAGGCTTGAGAGAACTGAGAAAGTCTGCCCCCCACCTGATCCGATCCTGGATCTGGGGCAAACCCTTAATGTTGATTTGGAATCAGCTGAAGTTTTCTTTGATTGTTTCCCCTTGTTCCAAGACTGATTGGGTTTCCAAGAACAACCCAGATTGTTCACCAAAAATGGGCCGGCATCTAAACTTACATTCTTGCTTTTCAAATAAAGATACCAAAAGAATGAAGAAAATTTGATCATAGGAGTAAATTAGAAAGTTGCTTAAAATTGCATGCTCTAGCTGAATCACAAAAGAAAACATTTGGGTTCAGTGTCCCTTTAAGGACACACAAACAACAAGAAAAACAAGAACAATGAACAAATAACGAAAAACATTTAAATGAACAGTGTTAGAATGAAAAAACATAATTCCAACAGAAAGAGGGGTCGGTTGATTACTGGGACCCGATCATATAAAATACATTATATATAAACAAAAAAAAGAGCAGCATAACCAATTCAGAACTGGTAATCTTTGTGATGTAAAGTGTAGTGCAAAAAACAAACTAAAAAAAAACAACAACACAAAGTTCCCAACCATATTAAGGCTAACATTTGCAGCTAAAATATACTTTGAGTAAACTATGCAGTAATTCTAATGTTTGAGGATGTCCATAATAGTCTTATGTATTAACTATATCTCATCCAAAGTTAAACTTACGTATGAGATGTCTATAACAGGTGTAGATCAACATGTCCTAGAAATATTAAATATTATGAGTATGTCTTGTGTTGTCTCACGGATACTGGTCACATCAGGTATACCTGGTCAGGTTGCTGGTGTTTCAGGTTTTAGGATAGTCCTTTCTCTTTTTACTTGAAACTTTATGCCATTGAGATCCCACATCTTTTTGTGATAACAAACGGGACATGTCACTGCAAATGATATAAAAAAATACTTGCTTCATTTTTTCACAAGAAAATTATAGATTTTAAATATGGACCTCGATCACAATCTATCACCTGAGGCCTTTTGGACCAGTTTACAATGGCGTGAACTTCTATACTGGAAAGTGCCTTCATTAACACAAGTTTAACAAAGTAGGTGCAAGCACTTTGAAACGCATTGTTCTGAGGACACACTATTTTTATGATGATTACAAATATTACCTGTTGTGAGATGGCAAAGGTGGTAAGACTCAGTGAGTACCAACAACAAAAAGCCCTGATTGTGACTGTGTTGGAGTATTAAACC
This sequence comes from Bombina bombina, assembly GCF_027579735.1. Classification (NCBI taxonomy): domain Eukaryota; kingdom Metazoa; phylum Chordata; class Amphibia; order Anura; family Bombinatoridae; genus Bombina; species Bombina bombina. Next base: position 97,822 of record NW_026512959.1, on the reverse strand, counting down.
AGTCACGTAAGCACAATGTCACTTGAACGTCTCCTAGGAAGATAAAATGTGCAATTCAGCAGATTCACGCTTTACAGTTTCCGTTTTTTTAAAATCCAGTATGAGAAAATATCATTTCAATAGAAACCCATTGTTGCCATTTTGTTTTAAGATCCCACCAAAATGGAAACAGTGCTTTAACAAACAATATTAATAAATATTGTATGAAACAATACTTGTGGAAGTGTAAAATTAACCATATAGCGATAAAAATTGTGCCAGTATGCCCATCATGCCCACATAGAATTGGCATTTTGATGGTTTAAATTTGTGTGGATGGAAACGTATTGCAAAAGGTTCCTAAATAACTTATGATTGTACAATCCGGTTTTGAAACCCAGTTATGGAGACTCCAGTACTGTTAGTGACAAACACGACAGTGCAAGTGTGACATGGAATCAAACTTTAACTTTAAGAGATTGCTCCACGCCATTTGTAGATTTTGGGGTCCTGGTGTGACTATTGCAGTATCCCTATCATGCCAAAATACAAATAGTATTCATATGGTTAATCAGTTATGAGGATGCATTCAGATTACAAAAGGTTCATGTCACACATGTAAATGAGTATTTCCCTAGCGCAGTGAACAATGGGGTTCATTGAATAGATCATTACTGTAATTGGCTATTGTATCTGTCAGTTTTGGCTGACTTCCCAGTTTCCATTTCAAGAACAAGTACTTAAAGGATAATGAAACCCAAATTTTTTCTTTCACGATTCAGACAGAGAATACAGTTTTAAAAAAAGTTTCCAATTTATTTCTGTTATCAAATTTGCTTTATTCTTATGTTATTCTTTGTTGACAAGATATCTAGATAGGTAGTGTGCATATATCTGGAGCACTACATGAGGAAATAGTGCTGCCATCTAGTGCTCTAATGTATAACATTCTTGTAAAACTGCTGACATATAGTGCTTAAAGGGACAGTCAACACCAGATTTTTTATTGTTTAAAAGATAGATAATCCCTTTATTACCCATTCCCCAGTTTTGCACAACCAACATAGTTATATTAATACGTGTTTTACCTCTGTAATTACCTTGTATCTAAGCCTCTGCAGACTGCCCCCTTATTTCAGTTCTTTTGACAGACTTGCATTTTAGCTGTGCTCACTCCTCGTTAAATTCACGTGCGTGAGCTCAATATTATCTATATGAAACACATGAACTAATGCCCTCTAGTGGTGAAAAACCATTCAGATTAGAGGCGGCCTTCAAGGTCTAAGAAATTAGCATATGAACCTCCTAGGTTTAGCTTTCAACTAAGAATACCAAGAGAACAAAGCAAAATTGGTGATAAAAGTAAATTGGAAAGGTGTTTAAAATGACATGCCCTATTTGAATCATGAAAGTTTTTTTGGATTTGACTGTCCCTTTAAAACACGTGTATGCTCCTGAGCTTACTTTCTTGCTTTTCAACAAAGGACAGAAAGTTGATTAAAATTCTTGCTCTATCTGAATCATAAAATAAATAATTTGGGTTTTATATCCCTTTAAACACGAAAATGCCTTTTCAGGAGCTTTTCTGTTGAAAAGGTAAACGTGTTCGTGGCAGCAGGCTTTTAAAAAACAAATCAATTTTGCATTGGGATAACCCGAGAAGCTCAACGACTAATTAAGGGCTAGATTAGAAGTGGCACGCTATTATTAGGTTGGGTCACAATAACCTATATCGCCCCTGCACTGACTTGCACTTGTATTATAAGTTGAAAGTAAATGCGTTTGCCTTGGGTTTGCGTGATTGAAGACCTTGAGGTAGATTTAACAAATTAGGAGGTAGGAAAGAATCAGCGCTAATTTTAACCTAATGCCAAATACACGTAGGGACCCTCTCAAAATATCCCTTGGGTTTAGAACAAAAAAGGTAGAGGAGTATTGGCGCTAACAGCTAGATTTGTGATCTATATATATATATATATATATATATATATATATATATATATATATATATATAAGAGATTTTCTCAAAGTTTATGTTTGAGGCGGATTACTTATAACAGTTAGTATATACTAAATGAATCAATTAGGTATATATTGTATATTTAGTATATGAAAAGTAGACTATTCTCATGTGTTTCTTTAAAACAAATTTAATAAAAGTTTAATAATAAAATACAGTCGTCAATACAATTATAACCATCTAAAACGTATAGAGTGCGATTCTTTGAATCAACAAAAAAAAAACTATATTAGAATACAGATGCGATAAGTGTAGGGAAAGGATATGTAGGGCAAATAAACCTAACTCTAAGGATGAGCTCGATAAAGCAAATTGCAATAGAGAGGTACAGTGGCTTGCAGATCAGATCCCTAATGATTATAATCTAAATAGATAAAACGTTGCAAGATATAACCTAGAGATATGCTTTCAGTCAGTGTGACTTAATCTAGGTTAAGGGACATTCTGTTACACTCTTTTTTTTCTTATAATAATATTTTTATTGAAGTCATAAATAGATACAATCAAAGGGTATGCCCCAAAACATATACAAAAAAGTGCAATTACAATATTGTTAAATAAATGTTACAAATAAAACCCTACAGTAGGGTATAACGTATCCAAATAGCATATAGAATGTTGTAAAATTTGGGCAGATTACAGTGTGACTTCTGTTTTATAGTAAAGGTAATAATAAGACAAAAATTGTCCTCCCTGGACCAAATAAAAGGCAAATTCGAGTGTCAACTCAGATACACTTAGGGCCAGGGGGGAATTAGCTTTACTGATTAAAGGGGGGGGGGATGCAGCGGGCAAGAGCCGCTCGAAATATAATGGGAGGTGGTGGAGGGGAGGGGTGGAGGGCGGAGCCAGTCGGGACGACCATCACATATTAACCATTATCGGGACACTAAGTGAGCATTGGTTTTACCTGTCAGGTAGACTCTTCAAAATATCTAGATAGAGTGCAAAGTTGTTATAAATATCGACATGGAAGCATAATGCGGTTAATCTCTAGGCCTAGACTGCATATCTCTAATATGTTAAAGACAGAACTATCCACCACCTCCTAAAAATTCTAGCTCAGATAGTGGCTTCAGTCAATATAGTCTTCCACTATACCCATCAGATGACATCATCTTAAATTACATAAAGGTCATTATACGTTGATACATAAGGCATATTATCTATAAAACCAATAGGAGGGGACGCAGCACTTCATCTATTTATCTCCAGAGAGATTATTGGGTAATGAAGGTCAGTTATTAAGGCACTATAATGTGGTGGAGGGTGATAGTTATGCATGGAGCAACTGAGTCTAAATCTAACACTTAATGCAAGTAAACCAAAATATTTGGAGCACAGGGGACTCCTGTGTGAGCCCCTCTCCTAGGGGGGTGCCACCTATAGGTGATGCAGGAAAAAGGAGTGGGGATATGACCCGCAGGCAACCAGTACCGGCGGGAAAGGGAGGAGAGAGGCTCAGCATGAACAAACAATATGCACCAATAAGATAGACTTAATTTAATCATCCCTATCTGGATTGGGCCTGTAGAGAACCTATAACAGCAGTTTATGATCTTTAGGAGGACAATAGGGAAAACATTATATGGAAGATGGACTGGTATAGGGGAGAGGTTGAAGTCAAGAAGTATAACTCCTAAAAAAATAAAAAAATAAATAAAAAAAAAAATAATGTTAGACAAACTCTCTGTAAGCAAATAAAACTAAATCTTAACTAAAAGATGTGAACATCAAACAGTATAGGCATGTAAGCACCAGATAGGAAAATCGTGCTAAATCAGTTATCATAAGTACATATATAAGATCACAACTACTAGACCATATGTGTAATTTTAGAGACAAGCAGCCGTTATCAGTGTAACATTTTATTCAATACATAGAGGAATGTCAAAGCGAAGGAAAATTAGTTATAGCTGGCAGCATTGGTAGGAGCAGTTAATACAACATGCAACTTAAAGCTGCCAGGACCTGGTGTAAGAGCAGCGTTGATAGGGAGACTGTAGCAGATTTGTAAGGATGTGGGTACCTATGCTCAGTAAGATATAGGTAGACACAGTGTAAATATAAATATAATCTTGCCCAGCCACTAACTTTTTAGGGAGAGAAAGGTATATAATACTTTTTAAATAACAGTGATAGCTACAGTACAGTCCCTAAAGGTGGGACTCTAAACAGGAAACTAGTAAGTAATGAGCACCCTATCTGAATACCAGCTGAGGTGTCAAAAATTCTGAATGCTTACAAAGATATCTAGGGTTACTAAATAGTAAGCGTCATGACACTAATCAGAACAGAATGTAAAACACAATGAACACTCAAGGATTGAACAATAAACTGGCAAGTCTAATAAGCATAATTAGTGTCCTGTATGATGCAGGAAATAAGGGTCAGGTCTCTCAGGCCAAGCCCATTCCGACTTTTGTAGGAGTAACTAGGTAAGCATCTGTCTCTGAACCAAGATCTGTTTCATGTGTTGAAATTTCCAGCACTAGGCTATGTTTGTAGTTCATATCAAGATCCCTGTATTTCACCTTAATGTCCTAAAAGCACTCAAAGGTAGTAGTAAAGCCAAATGAAGTTAAAGGTTAGATAAGGAATGGAGAAACATATCATAACCAATTAAACTGGGAAGGAAAATGCCTCCACTCCCACTACCATCATAAACAGTTCCCAACACTAGTAAAGTTCTACTTTTCTTATAAATGGATCATGACCACTTTAAATATGTTTGGTATGGATATGCTTAGTGTGTGAGTCGTGAGGCGCTGTAGCATCGGTAGTGCCGTACAGATAAAGGTCTCAGCACATAAACTCCCCGATTCAGTTTGTGCTGTTATAGGTAGCACTGTGCTTTAACCAATGCTGGTAGCGGGTGTGCCTCCCGCCCCCGGCAGCGGTCCTGCAGTGAGAGACACATAGAACCAGCTGCCCAGGCTTCGTACTTCGCTTCTGTGACACAGGCTTGAAAGGTTGTGGGGATCTGTCCATCCATGAAGTAAAAAGCTTAGCTCGGCTATGCGGATCGACTGGAGTGGCGTCGCTCTCTTAGGACCATCTGTGTATGCGCTCCAGACAGATATAATCGATCGTACATCAGGAAGCTGTAGCCCTATCCCTTCCACAGAACACGCTTCTCCCTTAGCCACTTGCGAGATGTAAGATGAGATAGCTACTGGAGTCTGGGATGTTAGCACTGACGAAGTACCCTGCTGGGGGTAGGCTGTAGTTGTAGTTTGAAGCGCTGCTTGCTCCTCTATTACTGCAGCAGACGCCACTGTGTTTGTAGAGCCGCTTCTGATGGCATCTCTCAGACAATTAAAGTGGTTTGTCATGAGATCGCTCAATTCCAGGAGACAGGATTGTATTTCAGCATAGTAAGCCCCCATAGCGAGTAAGAGAGTCGCCGATCTCTGACCGGGTAGGCAAATAAGTAAATGCGATAGTTATTTTACAATGCAAGATGGCGTTTAAACCGTGTGGCCTCGCTTCACTTAGAGATACTTGGCATCGATAAGTCCGTGGATATAGCGTGTTTCTAAGTCTGTAATAGGACCAGACATGTAGCTGAAGTCTTTAGAGTAACAAAAAAGAGAAGTTTCATAATTTATATATAAATAATATACCATAAAGTTGCCCTCATAAGCAGGAGCTATATGAGAACATGTCTGGTCTCAACGGCAGTTGGCTCCGCCCCCCCATTCTGTTACACTCTTAATGTATGTAGCGGTCAGTGACAGCATAAAATATCATCAACGGAAAAAAATATAAGAAAACACATAAAATCTGGACTGCCGATAGCATACCCTGTCCATCCGACATCGCTAACTGCTGACAGCTGACTTTGCACAAGCATTTCTTGTGAAATGCTTGTGCAATGCCATCCCCTGCACATTCGTGGCCAATCGGCCGCTAGCAGGGGGTGTCAATCATCCCGATCGGATCAGGATGATTGCAGTCCGCCACCTAAAAGGTGGGGGACAAGTTAAGGAGCAGCGGTTTTACGACCGCTGCTTCTTAACTTACATTTTCAGAAAGCCGGAAAAAACACCAAACACAACATAATTACATTAAAACAAAGTGTTACACTCATATATACAATATCTGATAAAAATGATTTATAGAAATATTGATAAAGTTCATTGCTAAAGACTATAATGTGTTTATATGTCTAAATATGTGTATGGGTGTATATATTTGCATATACATGTGTATTTATGTACTTATATATGTACTTACATACATATATACACATAAAAGCACATACAGTGAGGGGAAAATTATTTGATCCCCTGCTGATTTTGTATGTTTGCCCACTGACAAAGAAATGATCAGTCTATAGTATAAATGGTAGGTTTATTTAAACAGTGAGAGACAGAATAACAAAAAAAAATCCAGAAAAACGCATTTCAAAAAAGTAATAAATTGATTTGCATTTTAATGAGTGAAATAAGTATCTGACCCCTTTGCAAAACATGACTTAGTACTTGGTGGCAAAACCCTTGTTGGCAATCACAGAGGTCAGACGTTTCTTGTAGTTGGCCACCAGGTTTGCACACATCTCAGGAGGGATTTTGTCCCACTCTTCTTTGCAGATTCTCTTCAAGTCATTAAGGTTTCGAGGCAGACATTTGGCAATTCAAAACTTCAGCTCCCTCCACAGATTTTCTATGAGATTAAGGTCTGGAGACTGGCTAGGCCACTCCAGGACCTTAATGTGCTTCTTCTTGACTCTTGAGCCACTCCTTTGTTGCCTTGGCTGTGTTTTTTTGGGTCATTCTCATGCTGGAATTTTCAATGCCCTGGCTAAGGGAAGGAGGTTCTCACCCAAGATTTGATGCTACACGGCCCCGTCCATCGTCCCTTTGATGCAGGGAAGTTGAACTATCCCCTTAGCAGAAAAACACCCCCAAAGCATAATGTTTCCACTTCTATGTTTGACGGTGGGGATGGTGTTCTTGGGGTCATAGGCAGCATTCCTCCTCCTCCAAACATGGTGGGTTGAGTTGATGCCAAAGAGCTTGATTTTGGTCTCATCTGACCACAACACTTTCACCCAGTTCTCTTCTGAATCATTCAAATGTTCATTGGTAAACTTTAGACTAGCCTGTACATGTGCTTTCTTGAGCAGGGGGACCTTGCGGGTGCTGCAGGATTTCAGTCCTTCACAGCATAGTGTGTTATCAATTGTTTTCTTGGTGACTATGGTCCTAGCTGTCTTGAGATCATTGACAAAATCCTCCTGTGTAGTTCTGGGCTGATTCCTAACCGTTCTCATGATCATTTAAACTCCACGAGGTGAGATCTTGCTTGGAGCCCCAGACCGAAGTAGATTGACAGTTATTTTGTGTTTCTTCCATTTGCGAATAATCACAACAACTGATAATCTAAGTAACAGAAAGCACACAGAACTAGAAAACTATGTAGCCACAATGTTAAAGCAAACAGCACATGTTATTATTCATGTCAAAATATAAAAAAATAAAATTTAAAGTAACATGCTTTACGAAATAACAAAACAGAAGGCTCCAATGTAATGTATTATACAATATATGGATGGACAGAAGGAAATACAGTTAGACCCTACTTAAAGGGTAAATGAATAGTGACGTATTAAATTCATAATAATCTAAGATGGTGAAGTTATAACTATAATGTAAATCCCAACAGATATACACTATTGTTTAATATTAATTCTACAGGGGAAAGAACCAACTAACCGCAAAAATTGCATTAAATAGGAAGACATATGTCAAAGACATAAAAATTGCTTAATAATCCCTATAGATCACCATTTCAATAGACACTATGTCATCCTGATATGGGTGACTATGGTATGTGAATCACTATACTAAACTTTACAACAGATAGAAAAACAGGAACAGAAAATAAAATAAAATCAGAATTCTTACAAGAAACATTGCATATCAAAATGGGTATTTAGACCCCTAGGCGTTAGAGTATCCAAGGTGTAAATCCAACTGGTCTCCTTTTGGAACAATAGCTTGGCCCTATTACCACCTCTAGGTAGAGGTGGAACGTGATCATTGATCACATATTGCAAATCAGCCACAGTATGTTTGGCAGACAGAAAATGCCTTGCCACTGGCTGATCACTCTCGCCAGTGGACAAGGCTGCACGCCCTGTGATTGGCCATACATGTACCTAAATAATCATTCATTTTGCCAACATAATATCTGCCACAACAACAATGCAACATGTACACTATGAAATTAGTAGTACATGTGACTCTGTGTTTAATGGCATAGCGCTTGTTATGCCACGGATGCACAAAATGGGTGGTTTGTACCAACCCATTGAAATAGTACAACCCATACATCTGAAACAACCAGGTTTGGGTTTCCCCAACCAAGTCCTGCCGGTATAACTTTTAACATTAGCAGGGTGCATCAAGTAATCTGATATTGATCTTGATCGTTTGCAACCAACCGTCGGATAGGCCGTACTCTTGAATGGTAAGCGTTCATCAGTGTTGATGATGTGCCAGTTTTCCAGTAAAATAATGAGTGTTTGCCATTTATCAGGAGAATACGTAGTGACAAAAGTCATCATTGGAGCTGCATCAGATGTATCCTCTTTGGTTCTCTTAGTCAATGCTTCAGTTTGAGTTAGTTTAGACATAGTTGACTTGATGTCTTGGAGAGTTTTTCGCTTATATCCCCTCTGGATAAACTTATTCTCCATCTCCTGGAGTTGTTCCAACTTCTTACTTTCAGTAATGTTGTTCCGTGCCACTCTCTTTAATTGGGAGATAGGTAATGCCCTCTTTAGGGCTGGTGGATGGCAACTCTCAGCTCGTAAAATTGAGTTCCTATCAAGCTCCTTTGTATATAAAGTAGTTTCTAGGCGATTGATATTCTTGAAAATTAACAAATCCAAGAACTCAATGCAGGTGTCAGAAGCATTCATTTTGAATTTAAGATGTTCATTCAAACTATTTAGTTAAAGAAATAAGTTATCCAGTTCTTGTCTGTTTCCTGTCCATATGATACACAAAGCATCAATATATCTCTTGAACATCTTAATATTCTGGTTCCTGAATAGATCTGTGTCAAATAGTTCAAATTCTGCCATAAAAATATTGGCATATGATGGGGCCATATTCGACCCCATCGCCATGCCAGAGATCTGCATGTAAAATTTCTGTTCAAAACAAAAATAATTAAATTCCAAGCAGAATTCCAGGAGATGTAAAATTACCTCCACGGGTGGGCCCACATAAGGGTAGCGATTAAGGTGTCTCCGTGTGGCATCTATGCAACCTGCATGTGGAATGGCAGTGTACAAACTGGTGACATCCAGTGTCACCAGTAGATCAGTATCAGTGATTGTCATATCATCCTGCTGTAAGATCTTGATTATTTCTATAGAATCCAATAGAAACAATGGGATGTTTCTCACCATGGGCTGTAGTACTGAGACCACATAAATGGCCAGGGATTGTAGGACAGATCCATGAGCAGAGACGATTGGTCTCCCAGGAGGTCTCAAGGGATCCTTATGGACCTTAAGGTGTAAAGGATAGGAGTTATTGGACAGTCAGTGAACAAATAAGAAGCTAGAGTTTTATCAATCCAGACCTATTGTTCCAACGATTGTATGAATTCATCAATCTCCTTCTTAAAGCTCCTCATCGGGTCACCAGGTAAGGCTCTATAGGTCTTGCTGTCATTCAGTTGTAGCATTATTTCAGACCTGTAATCCTCATAGTTCCTAACTACCAGAGCACCCCCCTTGTCCGCTTCTCTGAAAACAAGATTAAGATTATTCCTTAAATCCATCAATACTTTCCATTCCTTTCCAGATAGATTTTATGTATTTGGGGTTGATTTAAATGGATGGCTGTTGTAAGATCATGTTTCATCAGTCTTGAGAATGTGTTAATACTAGCATTTTGGTTTTTAGGATCTTTTTCCTCAGCACATACCCCGCCAAACTACTATGTTTAAAAAACTCTTTCAATCTTAGGTTTCTTTGGAATTTATAGGTCTCAATTTCTAATTCAAAAGGATCAGTTTTGGTAGTTGGTATAAGTGAGAACCCTTTCCATAGAACCATTTGTTCTTCATTGATCAGAATATGGTTGCTCAAATTGATAATATTATACTCTACTTCCTCCATGGGCGCGGTGGTGTCAGGGTTTTTTCCCTGTTGTTTGCCATGTGCTGCTGGCAGCCATTTTACTCACCTCTCTTCCTGACTATGGTGCATTGTGGGGGATGCTGCTCATTTCCTACACTTCCTTTTATGTCCAGACTGGTGTGCATCATCCATGTGAGACAGGATGCAGTCTCAGAATTGTGATGTCATCACTTATTATTTAAAGGGCCTCTGTTCAGTATGCTTTGCCTTTGTGTTGTCTCAGACCTGTTTGTGAGAGTTCCTGTGTATTACCTGGCTGCCTGACGTCCTTCCTGGTTCCTGATCCCTGGCTTGTCCCTGACTCTGCTGTTTTCCTTGTTCCTGATTCCGGTTCGTCTGAATATTTGCTTTGGCTCCTGACTCGACTCGTCTGACTACCAGCTCTGGTTTTGACTCCTGGCTTGTTATTTGACTTGTGGACTTTTTATTATTTTTTGCTATGAATAAAGGTGTGATTATTTTTGCACTTCTTGTCTCAGTCTGATTCCTGGGACCCTGACAGGTGGTCTCCCTGTCCTTCTTATTCCTTTGTTTCCCTCGGCGTATCCTTCTCCACCTTAGTTTTTTGATGATCTAGTGGTAACGCCTTGTGTAGTACCCGAGGGTGCACTATGCACATAAGTCTCACCCTCAGAACTAGTATCAGAGCTGTCGACAGTTAGCAAGGTTCTAGGCTTGAACACCTGTTGTCTTCTGGGTCTGCTGTATCTTCTCTCCTCAGGCCCCAGGGACCACTTTCGTTCTTTAAAGGTTACCATTTCTTTTTCATACTCAACTAGCTGGGTTTTCAATTTCCCCAGACAGTCATCAACCTTATTTGCTTCAAGGATTTGTAAACTCTGTTGTTTGAATTGGGATATTTCCACTTCACATAGATTAAGTTGGCTTTTGGTCTCTTCTATGACTAACAGGATCAAATCCAAGGAACACTTATTTAGTATTCCGCACCACTTGTTACAAAAACTAATATTATTTCTTCCAACAGTGGGGATGTTCTTAATACGGAATCCTCTGGGGATAAAGCGTTTACGGCGGTACTCTGAAAGGTACCCCCCGTGTAATTTTAAATCAATGCAAAGCTTCTTCAATTTTACTAACTGTGTAGCAAGATATGCCGGTTGTTCTCTTTTTTCTTTGATTGCTACCGCATCAAACCTTGTTCTGACAGCATCATCATAAGAGAATTGAAATACATTGTTAAAAGAAATAATAAATAAAATGTCTCTGACTAACCATATAGCCAGCATATACTGTATGTCCAAGTACAAGGGAAGACGAAAATGAAGTGGTGCTCCAAGGTCCCAATCAAATAGATAAAGAACTTTAAAGCAGGGGATCTGCACACATAATATACGAATCAACTTCCGGGGTACTCTGGGTAGAAGAGGTAGTAAATAAATAGGTCCCGCACTCTCCGCTGTGAATACACAAACTTCTTTATTCGAACTGTGACGTTTCAGAGTCGTTATCCCCTTCCTCAGACAGACATCAAATACAGTGCAACTTACCCCCTTAAATACCCTCCACAGTGTACTACGAATGCGGATTACCTGTAGCGTCTCATCTGTGCAACTGCGCATGCGCAGGGATAACTACAGTGAACCCGCAAGGACAAAAAACTAAAAACATTTCTAAAAATGGAAACTAGTTGCAATTACATAGATACGATAATCTAAGTAACAGAACGCACACAGAACTAGAAAACTTTGTAGCTACAATGTTAAAGAGAACAGCACATATTATTCATGTCAAAAAATAAAAAAATACAATTTAAAGTAAGATGCTTAACGAAATAACAAAACAGAAGGCTACAATGTATTGTATTATATATATTTTTTTTATTAAATATTTTTATTGAAATTTACAGGTATACAAAAATCACATTCAAGTTACAGTGTCACATGTCATAAATGATTAATTGTCGTACACCAAGATACTAGATAAAAAAGATAAATTTTCCATAAATACCTAGTGAATCCATTTATAAATTTCTTTAAAACTTAACTTTTTAGAAAACGTGGCATCCTAGGCTAAACATTTGCCCTAGGATGGAGAGCTTTTTAGTTTGAAAATAGAAAACAAGAATAAACAATTACAACAAAACAAACTTTGCTATGTATCATATCAGGTCACATGTCCAGTATGAAAAAAGCATGTTGCATCCCAGGTTACCATACATCCTCAATTCAGTCCAAACACCTCCCCCGTGTGGTCCCTCTACCAGATGTTCCACTCTCCCCTTATGGCTGCCTCCAACATGTATATCGTATTTTTAAACGGATAGAGCACTCGCTTCTGGGTAAGGAGATCTAGCGACTCCAAAAAGAGTCTCCATTTTACAATGAAACGAGCAACTCTGGTGTCAACATCATACAAGGTGTCACATTGTTCATACATCAGAGATTTCAGTAACATTTGCTTTAAGAAACTAACAGAGGGAAGATTAACATGTAACCATTTACGAAAGATGCACTTTCTTGCCAAGAGTATGACATTAATCAAAAGTTTCTTATCTCGTCTTGGAACTGCTAACTGCTCTAAGAATATCACTTGTTTGGGGGTAAGCGTGATAGGAGCACACATAATCTTGGAGAGCCAGAAGGACACCTGGTTCCAATATCTACGAATTTTGGGGCAGTACCACAAATAGTGTAAAAAGTCAGGGTTAGGGTAAGAGCATTTTCCACATACATTTGAGAAGTCTGCCCTCCACTTACTCAGTCTACTAGGTGTGAGGTAGTCCTGATAGATAACCCGTATTTGAGACTCCCTAAGGTCGGCTGCCAAGGTCGCAGACCAGGTAAGAGTGAGGCTGTCTAGTATAGACTTTTCAGAGGAGATCGTCGGTAGCTTTTTATGCCAGGTGTCTAAAAGATGGGGTAGCATAGTGGCGGCTTTTGAGTCTATGAGTGCATTATAAATTGAGGATATAGTGTAGTTGTGAGCTCGAAACTGTTCTATCGTGCGCGCCAGCGGAGGGGTGACCCAGAATGTTGCGCAGTGCTGTAAGATGTGATTTATGTAATGTCTGGCCTGGAAGTAGGCAAATCTGTTGGTATAGGGGATTAGGAATTTTGTGCATAACTCGTCAAAGGGCAAAACTGTCTTAGCTGAGTGATCTAACATTTTATCTAGATTGTCAACACCCAGAGCTTTCCAAGTCTGGAAGACAGGGTATAGCGTGCCAGGTTGGAATCTCGGATTACCTGTCAGGGGAAGGTATTTGGTGTGACCGGGGTCCCACCCAAGGGCTTTGGTCAAAGATCTCCAACCAAGGAGCACATCTCTAAACATTGGGTGGGTAACTATATTCGCAGGGAGCTCTGATAGAGTGGCATGCGGGAGGAAAGCAGGGGATATTTGAGGCAAGGAAGCCTCTTCTAAGTGGGTACTAGAGAAGTGCTGGGTGTTTAGTGTCCAGTCTAGTGCCAGTTTTGCCAGGGAGGCCCAGTTATAGTATACTAAGTTCGGCAAACCCAGTCCCCCTCGCGAGTAGGGGAGATAGAGTTTATGTGCCCCAATACGCGGCTTACCACCCTTCCACAAGAGGTCAGACGTTTCTTGTAGTTGGCCACCAGGTTTGCACACATCTCAGGAGGGATTTTGTCCCACTCTTCTTTGCAGATTCTCTTCAAGTCATTAAGGTTTCGAGGCAGACATTTGGCAATTCAAAACTTCAGCTCCCTCCACAGATTTTCTATGAGATTAAGGTCTGGAGACTGGCTAGGCCACTCCAGGACCTTAATGTGCTTCTTCTTGACTCTTGAGCCACTCCTTTGTTGCCTTGGCCGTGTTTTTTTGGGTCATTCTCATGCTGGAATTTTCAATGCCCTGGCTAAGGGAATGAGGTTCTCACCCAAGATTTGATGCTACACGGCCCCGTCCATCGTCCCTTTGATGCAGGGAAGTTGAACTATCCCCTTAGCAGAAAAACATCCCCAAAGCATAATGTTTCCACTTCTATGTTTGACGGTGGGGATGGTGTTCTTGGGGTCATAGGCAGCATTCCTCCTCCTCCAAACATGGTGGGTTGAGTTGATGCCAAAGAGCTTGATTTTGGTCTCATCTGACCACAACACTTTCACCCAGTTCTCTTCTGAATCATTCAAATGTTCATTTGTAAACTTTAGACTAGCCTGTACATGTGCTTTCTTGAGCAGGGGGACCTTGCGGGTGCTGCAGGATTTCAGTCCTTCACAGCATAGTGTGTTATCAATTGTTTTCTTGGTGACTATGGTCCTAGCTGTCTTGAGATCATTGACAAAATCCTCCTGTGTAGTTCTGGGCTGATTCCTAACCGTTCTCATGATCATTTAAACTCCACGAGGTGAGATCTTGCTTGGAGCCCCAGACCGAAGTAGATTGACAGTTATTTTGTGTTTCTTCCATTTGCGAATAATCACAACAACTGATAATCTAAGTAACAGAAAGCACACAGAACTAGAAAACTATGTAGCCACAATGTTAAAGCAAACAGCACATGTTATTATTCATGTCAAAATATAAAAAAATAAAATTTAAAGTAACATGCTTTACGAAATAACAAAACAGAAGGCTCCAATGTAATGTATTATACAATATATGGATGGACAGAAGGAAATACAGTTAGACCCTACTTAAAGGGTAAATGAATAGTGACGTATTAAATTCATAATAATCTAAGATGGTGAAGTTATAACTATAATGTAAATCCCAACAGATATACACTATTGTTTAATATTAATTCTACAAAGGGGAAAGAACCAACTAACCGCAAAAATTGCATTAAATAGGAAGACATATGTCAAAGACATAAAAATTGCTTAATAATCCCTATAGATCACCATTTCAATAGACACTATGTCATCCTGATATGGGTGACTATGGTATGTGAATCACTATACTAAACTTTACAACAGATAGAAAAACAGGAACAGAAAATAAAATAAAATCAGAAATCTTACAAGAAACATTGCATATCAAAATGGGTATTTAGACCCCTAGGCGTTAGAGTATCCAAGGTGTAAATCCAACTGGTCTCCTTTTGGAACAATAGCTTGGCCCTATTACCACCTCTAGGTAGAGGTGGAACGTGATCATTGATCACATATCGCAAATCAGCCACAGTATGTTTGGCAGACAGAAAATGCCTTGCCACTGGCTGATCACTCTCGCCAGTGGACAAGGCTGCACGCCCTGTGATTGGCCATACGTGTACTTAAATAATCATTCATTTTGCCAACATAATATCTGCCACAACAACAATGCAACATGTACACTATGAAATTAGTAGTACATGTGACTCTGTGTTTAATGGCATAGCGCTTGTTATGCCACGGATGCACAAAATGGGTGGTTTGTACCAACCCATTGAAATAGTACAACCCATACATCTGAAACAACCAGGTTTGGGTTTCCCCAACCAAGTCCTGCTGGTATAACTTTTAACATTAGCAGGGTGCATCAAGTAATCTGATATTGATCTTGATCGTTTGCAACCAACCGTCGGATAGGTCGTACTCTTGAATGGTAAGCGTTCATCAGTGTTGATGATGTGCCAGTTTTCCAGTAAAATAATGAGTGTTTGCCATTTATCAGGAGAATACGTAGTGACAAAAGTCATCATTGGAGCTGCATCAGATGTATCCTCTTTGGTTCTCTTAGTCAATGCTTCAGTTTGAGTTAGTTTAGACATAGTTGACTTGATGTCTTGGAGAGTTTTTCGCTTATATCCCCTCTGGATAAACTTATTCTCCATCTCCTGGAGTTGTTCCAACTTCTTACTTTCAGTAATGTTGTTCCATGCCACTCTCTTTAATTGGGAGATAGGTAATGCCCTCTTTAGGGCTGGTGGATGGCAACTCTCAGCTCGTAAAATTGAGTTCCTATCAAGCTCCTTTGTATATAAAGTAGTTTCTAGGCGATTGATATTCTTGAAAATTAACAAATCCAAGAACTCAATGCAGGTGTCAGAAGCATTCATTTTGAATTTAAGATGTTCATTCAAACTATTTAGT
The DNA here is from genome assembly GCF_027579735.1 of Bombina bombina. NCBI lineage: Eukaryota > Metazoa > Chordata > Amphibia > Anura > Bombinatoridae > Bombina > Bombina bombina. The sequence continues at coordinate 81,663 of NW_026512959.1, read as the reverse complement.
TAAAGAAATAAGTTATCCAGTTCTTGTCTGTTTCCTGTCCATATGATACACAAAGCATCAATATATCTCTTGAACATCTTAATATTCTGGTTCCTGAATAGATCTGTGTCAAATAGTTCAAATTTTGCCATAAAAATATTGGCATATGATGGGGCCATATTCGACCCCATCGCCATGCCAGAGATCTGCATGTAAAATTTCTGTTCAAAACAAAAATAATTAAATTCCAAGCAGAATTCCAGGAGATGTAAAATTACCTCCACGGGTGGGCCCACATAAGGGTAGCGATTAAGGTGTCTCCGTGTGGCATCTATGCAACCTGCATGTGGAATGGCAGTGTACAAACTGGTGACATCCAGTGTCACCAGTAGATCAGTATCAGTGATTGTCATATCATCCTGCTGTAAGATCTTGATTATTTCTATAGAATCCAATAGAAACAATGGGATGTTTCTCACCATGGGCTGTAGTACTGAGACCACATAAATGGCCAGGGATTGTAAGACAGATCCATGAGCAGAGACGATTGGTCTCCCAGGAGGTCTCAAGGGATCCTTATGGACCTTAAGGTGTAAAGTATAGGAGTTATTGGACAGTCAGTGAACAAATAAGAAGCTAGAGTTTTATCAATCCAGACCTATTGTTCCAACGATTGTATGAATTCATCAATCTCCTTCTTAAAGCTCCTCATCGGGTCACCAGGTAAGGCTCTATAGGTCTTGCTGTCATTCAGTTGTAGCATTATTTCAGACCTGTAATCCTCATAGTTCCTAACTACCAGAGCACCCCCCTTGTCCGCTTCTCTGAAAACAAGATTAAGATTATTCCTTAAATCCATCAATACTTTCCATTCCTTTCCAGATAGATTTTATGTATTTGGGGTTGATTTAAATGGATGGCTGTTGTAAGATCATGTTTCATCAGTCTTGAGAATGTGTTAATACTAGCATTTTGGTTTTTAGGATCTTTTTCCTCAGCACATACCCCGCCAAACTACTATGTTTAAAAAACTCTTTCAATCTTAGGTTTCTTTGGAATTTATAGGTCTCAATTTCTAATTCAAAAGGATCAGTTTTGGTAGTTGGTATAAGTGAGAACCCTTTCCATAGAACCATTTGTTCTTCATTGATCAGAATATGGTTGCTCAAATTGATAATATTATACTCTACTTCCTCCATGGGCGCGGTGGTGTCAGGGTTTTTTCCCTGTTGTTTGCCATGTGCTGCTGGCAGCCATTTTACTCACCTCTCTTCCTGACTATGGTGCATTGTGGGGGATGCTGCTCATTTCCTACACTTCCTTTTATGTCCAGACTGGTGTGCATCATCCATGTGAGACAGGATGCAGTCTCAGAATTGTGATGTCATCACTTATTATTTAAAGGGCCTCTGTTCAGTATGCTTTGCCTTTGTGTTGTCTCAGACCTGTTTGTGAGAGTTCCTGTGTATTACCTGGCTGCCTGACGTCCTTCCTGGTTCCTGATCCCTGGCTTGTTCCTGACTCTGCTGTTTTCCTTGTTCCTGATTCCGGTTCGTCTGAATATTCGCTTTGGCTCCTGACTCGACTCGTCTGACTACCAGCTCTGGTTTTGACTCCTGGCTTGTTATTTGACTTGTGGACTTTTTATTATTTTTTGCTATGAATAAAGGTGTGATTATTTTTGCACTTCTTGTCTCAGTCTGATTCCTGGCACCCTGACAGGTGGTCTCCCTGTCCTTCTTATTCCTTTGTTTCCCTCGGCGTATCCTTCTCCACCGTCGTTTTTTGATGATCTAGTGGTAACGCCTTGTGTAGTACCCGAGGGTGCACTATGCACATAAGTCTCACCCTCAGAACTAGTATCAGAGCTGTCGACAGTTAGCAAGGTTCTAGGCTTGAACACCTGTTGTCTTCTGGGTCTGCTGTATCTTCTCTCCTCAGGCCCCAGGGACCACTTTCGTTCTTTAAAGGTTACCATTTCTTTTTCATACTCAACTAGCTGGGTTTTCAATTTCCCCAGACAGTCATCAACCTTATTTGCTTCAAGGATTTGTAAACTCTGTTGTTTGAATTGGGATATTTCCACTTCACATAGATTAAGTTGGCTTTTGGTCTCTTCTATGACTAACAGGATCAAATCCAAGGAACACTTATTTAGTATTCCGCACCACTTGTTACAAAAACTAATATTATTTCTTCCAACAGTGGGGATGTTCTTAATACGGAATCCTCTGGGGATAAAGCGTTTACGGTGGTACTCTGAAAGGTACCCCCCGTGTAATTTTAAATCAATGCAAAGCTTCTTCAATTTTACTAACTGTGTAGCAAGATATGCCGGTTGTTCTCTTTTTTCTTTGATTGCTACCGCATCAAACCTTGTTCTGACAGCATCATCATAAGAGAATTGAAATACATTGTTAAAAGAAATAATAAATAAAATGTCTCTGACTAACCATATAGCCAGCATATACTGTATGTCCAAGTACAAGGGAAGACGAAAATGAAGTGGTGCTCCAAGGTCCCAAATAAATAGATAAAGAACTTTAAAGCAGGGGATCTGCACACATAATATACGAACCAACTTCCGGGGTACTCTGGGTAGAAGAGGTAGTAAATAAATAGGTCCCGCACTCTCCGCTGTGAATACACAAACTTCTTTATTCGAACTGTGACGTTTCAGAGTCGTTATCCCCTTCCTCAGACAGACATCAAATACAGTGCAACTTACCCCCTTAAATACCCTCCACAGTGTACTACGAATGCGGATTACCTGTAGCGTCTCATCTGCGCAACTGCGCATGCGCAGGGATAACTACAGTGAACCCGCAAGGACAAAAAACTAAAAACATTTCTAAAAATGGAAACTAGTTGCAATTACATAGATACGATAATCTAAGTAACAGAACGCACACAGAACTAGAAAACTTTGTAGCTACAATGTTAAAGAGAACAGCACATATTATTCATGTCAAAAAATAAAAAAATACAATTTAAAGTAAGATGCTTAACGAAATATCAAAACAGAAGGCTACAATGTATTGTATTATATATTTTTTTTTTATTAAATATTTTTATTGAAATTTACAGGTATACAAAAATCACATTCAAGTTACAGTGTCACATGTCATAAATGATTAATTGTCGTACACCAAGATACTAGATAAAAAAGATAAATTTTCCATAAATACCTAGTGAATCCATTTATAAATTTCTTTAAAACTTAACTTTTTAGAAAACGTGGCATCCTAGGCTAAACATTTGCCCTAGGATGGAGAGCTTTTTAGTTTGAAAATAGAAAACAAGAATAAACAATTACAACAAAACAAACTTTGCTATGTATCATATCAGGTCACATGTCCAGTATGAAAAAAGCATGTTGCATCCCAGGTTACCATACATCCTCAATTCAGTCCAAACACCTCCCCCGTGTGGTCCCTCTACCAGATGTTCCACTCTCCCCTTATGGCTGCCTCCAACATGTATATCGTATTTTTAAACGGATAGAGCACTCGCTTCTGGGTAAGGAGATCTAGCGACTCCAAAAAGAGTCTCCATTTTACAATGAAACGAGCAACTCTGGTGTCAACATCATACAAGGTGTCACATTGTTCATACATCAGAGATTTCAGTAACATTTGCTTTAAGAAACTAACAGAGGGAAGATTAACATGTAACCATTTACGAAAGATGCACTTTCTTGCCAAGAGTATGACATTAATCAAAAGTTTCTTATCTCGTCTTGGAACTGCTAACTGCTCTAAGAATATCACTTGTTTGGGGGTAAGCGTGATAGGAGCGCGCATAATCTTGGAGAGCCAGAAGGACACCTGGTTCCAATATCTACAAATTTTGGGGAAGTACCACAAATAGTGTAAAAAGTCAGGGTTAGGGTAAGAGCATTTTCCACATACATTTGAGAAGTCTGCCCTCCACTTACTCAGTCTACTAGGTGTGAGGTAGTCCTGATAGATAACCCGTATTTGAGACTCCCTAAGGTCGGCTGCCAAGGTCGCAGACCAGGTAAGAGTGAGGCTGTCTAGTATAGACTTTTCAGAGGAGATCGTCGGTAGCTTTTTATGCCAGGTGTCTAAAAGATGGGGTAGCATAGTGGCGGCTTTTGGGTCTATGAGTGCATTATAAATTGAGGATATAGTGTAGTTGTGAGCTCGAAACTGTGCTATCGTGCGCACCAGCGGAGGGGTGACCCAGAATGTCGCGCAGTGCTGTAAGATGTGATTTATATAATGTCTGGCCTGGAAGTAGGCAAATCTGTTGGTATAGGGGATTAGGAATTTTGTGCATAACTCGTCAAAGGGCAAAACTGTCTTAGCTGAGTGATCTAACATTTTATCTAGATTGTCAACACCCAGAGCTTTCCAAGTCTGGAAGACAGGGTATAGCGTGCCAGGTTGGAATCTCGGATTACCTGTCAGGGGAAGGTATTTGGTGTGACCGGGGTCCCACCCAAGGGCTTTGGTCAAAGATCTCCACCCAAGGAGCACATCTCTAAACATTGGGTGGGTAACTATATTCGCAGGGAGCTCTGATAGAGTGGCATGCGGGAGGAAAGCAGGGGATATTTGAGGCAAGGAAGCCTCTTCTAAGTGGGTACTAGAGAAGTGCTGGGTGTTTAGTGTCCAGTCTAGTGCCAGTTTTGCCAGGGAGGCCCAGTTATAGTATACTAAGTTCGGCAACCCCAGTCCCCCTCGCGAGTAGGGGAGATAGAGTTTATGTGCCCCAATACGCGGCTTACCACCCTTCCACAGGAAGGTTCTGATTGTAGCATTTAAGAAGGCCACATCTCTCCGTGTGAGTAATAATTGGAGCATTTGCATGGGATATAGAATTTTGGGGAGGGTCATCATTTTGACAATGTGGACTCTACCCATGAGAGATAGCGGCAAATTTTGCCATGCCGCCAGCTCTGTTTTAATTTGATGGATCAGAGGGGATATATTGTGAGAATACCAATTCTAAGGCCTAGATTTGGAGTTTGGCGGTAGAAGGGCTGTTAACGCTCCGCGGGCTTTTTTCTGGCCGCACCATAAATTTAACTCTGGTATCGAGAGTTCAAACAAATGCTGCGTTAGGCTCCAAAAAAGGAGCGTAGAGCATTTTTACCGCAAATGCAACTCTCGATACCAGAGTTGCTTACGGACGCGGCCAGCCTCAAAAACGTGCTCGTGCACGATTCTCCCATAGGAAACAATGGGGCTGTTTGAGCTGGAAAAAAAAACCTAACACCTGCAAAAAAGCAGCGTTCAGCTCCTAACGCAGCCCCATTGTTTCCTATGGGGAAACACTTCCTACGTCTGCACCTAACACCCTAACATGTACCCCGAGTCTAAACACCCCTAACCTTACACTTATTAACCTCTAATCTGCCGCCCCCGCTATCGCTGACCCCTGCATTATATTATTAACCCCTAATCTTCCGCTCCGTAAACCGCCGCAACTTACATTATCCCTATGTACCCCTAATCTGCTGCCCCTAACACCGCCGACCCCTATATTATATTTATTAACCCCTAATCTGCCGCTCCCGCTATCGCTGACCCCTGCATATTTTTTTTAAACCCTAATCTGCCGCTCCGTAAACCGCCGCAACCTACGTTATCCCTATGTACCCCTAATCTGCTGCCCTAACATCGCCGACCCCTATATTATATTTATTAACCCCTAATATGCCCCCCGCAACGTCGCCGACACCTGCCTACACTTATTAACCCCTAATCTGCCGAGCGGACCTGAGCGCTACTATAATAAAGTTATTAACCCCTAATCCGCCTCACTAACCCTATCATAAATAGTATTAACCCCTAATCTGCCCTCCCTAACATCGCCGACACCTAACTTCAATTATTAACCCCTAATCTGACGACCGGAGCTCACCGCTACTATAATAAATGGATTAACCCCTAAAGCTAAGTCTAACCCTAACACTAACACCCCCCTAAATTAAATATAATTTAAATCTAACGAAATAAATTAACTCTTATTAAATAAATTATTCCTATTTAAAGCTAAATACTTACCTGTAAAATACATCCTAATATAGCTACAATATAAATTATAATTATAGTATAGCTATTTTAGGATTTATATTTAGTTTACAGGCAACTTGGTAATTATTTTAACCAGGTACAATAGCTATTTAATAGTTACCTAGTTAAAATAATAACAAATTTACCTGTAAAATAAATCCTAACCTAAGATATAATTAAACCTAACACTACCCTATCAATAAATTAATTAAATAAACTACCTACAATTACCTACAATTAACCTAACACTACACTATCAATAAATTAATTAAACACAATTCCTACAAATAAATACAATTAAATAAACTAGCTAAAGTACAAAAAATAAAAAAGAACTAAGTTACAAAAAATAAAAAATATTTACAAACATAAGAAAAATATTACAACAATTTTAAACTAATTACACCTACTCTAAGCCCCCTAATAAAATAACAAAGCCCCCCAAAATAAAAAATTCCCTACCCTATTCTAAATTAAAAAAGGTAAAAGCTCTTTTACCTTACCAGCCCTGAACAGGGCCCTTTGCGGGGCATGCCCCAAGAATTTCAGCTCTTTTGCCTGTAAAAAAAAACATACAATACCCCCCCCAACATTACAACCCACCACCCACATACCCCTAATCTAACCCAAACCCCCCTTAAATAAACCTAACACTAAGCCCCTGAAGATCTTCCTACCTTGTCTTCACCATCCAGGTTCACCGATCCGTCCTGAAGAGCTCCTCCGATGTCCTGATCCAAGCCCAAGCGGGGGGCTGAAGAGGTCCATGATCCGGTCAAAGTCTTCATCCAAGCGGGGCAGAAGAGGATCTTCCATCCGATTGAAGTCTTCATCCAGGCGGCATCTTCTATGGTCTTCTATCCGGAGCGAAGCGGCAGGATCCTGAAGACCTCCAGCGCGGAACATCCATCCGGCCCGACGACTGAACGACGAATGACTGTTCCTTTAAGGGACGTCATCCAAGATGGCGTCCCTCGAATTCCGATTGGCTGATAGGATTCTATCAGCCAATCGGAATTAAGGTAGGAATTTTCTGATTGGCTGATGGAATCAGCCAATCAGAATCAAGTTCAATCCGATTGGCTGATCCAATCAGCCAATCAGATTGAGCTCGCATTCTATTGGCTGTTCCGATCAGCCAATAGAATGCGAGCTCAATCTGATAGGCTGATTGGATCAGCCAATCGGATTGAACTTGATTCTGATTGGCTGATTCCATCAGCCAATCAGAAAATTCCTACCTTAATTCCGATTGGCTGATAGAATCCTATCAGCCAATCGGAATTCGAGGGACGCCATCTTGGATGATGTCCCTTAAAGGAACAGTCATTCGTCGTTCAGTCGTTGCGCCAGATGGATGTTCCGCGCTGGATCTCTTCAGGATCCTGCCGCTTCGCTCCGGATAGAAGACCATAGAAGATGCCGCCTGGATGAAGACTTCAATCGGATGGAAGATCCTCTTCTGCCCCGCTTGGATGAAGACTTTGACCGGATCATGGACCTCTTCAGCCCCCCGCTTGGGCTTGGATCAGGACATCGGAGGAGCTCTTCAGGACGGATCGGTGAACCTGGATGGTGAAGACAAGGTAGGAAGATCTTCAGGGGCTTAGTGTTAGGTTTATTTAAGGGGGGTTTGGGTTAGATTAGGGGTATGTGGGTGGTGGGTTGTAATGTTGGGGGGGGTATTGTATGTGTTTTTTTTACAGGCAAAAGAGCTGAAATTCTTGGGGCATGCCCCGCAAAGGGCCCTGTTCAGGGCTGGTAAGGTAAAAGAGCTTTTAAATTTTTTAATTTAGAATAGGGTAGGGCATTTATTATTTTGGGGGGCTTTGTTATTTTATTAGGGGGCTTAGAGTAGGTGTAATTAGTTTAAAATTTTTGTAATAATTTTCTTATGTTTGTAAATATTTTTTTATTTTTTGTAACTTAGTTCTTTTTTATTTTTTGTACTTTAGTTAGTTTATGTAATTGTAGTTATTTGTAGCAATTGTATTTAATTTATTTATTGATAGTGTAGTGTTAGGTTAATTGTAGGTAGTTTATTTAATTAATTTATTGATAGGGTAGTGTTAGGTTTAATTATATCTTAGGTTAGGATTTATTTTACAGGTAAATTTGTTATTATTTTAACTAGGTAACTATTAAATAGTTATTAACTATTTAATAGATATTGTACCTGGTTAAAATAATTAAAAAGTTGCCTGTAAAATAAATATTAATCCTAAAATAGCTATAATGTAATTATAATTTATATTGTAGCTATATTAGGATTTTTTTTACAGGTAAGTATTTAGCTTTAAATATGAATAATTTATTTAATAAGAGTTAATTAATTTGTTAGATGTAAATTATATTTAACTTAGGGAGGTGTTAGTGTTAGGGTTAGACTTAGCTTTAGGGGTTAATCCATTTATTATAGTAGCGATGAGCTCCGGTCGGCAGATTAGGGGTTAATAATTGAAGTTAGGTGTCGGCGATGTTAGGGAGGGCAGATTAGGGGTTAATACTATTTATTATAGGGTTAGTGAGGCGGGTTAGGGGTTAATAACTTTATTATAGTAGCGCTCAGGTCCGCTCGGCAGATTAGGGGTTAATAAGTGTAGGCAGGTGTCGGCGACGTTGAGGGGGGCAGATTAGGGGTTAATAAATATAATATAGGGGTCGGCGGTGTTAGGGGCAGCAGATTAGGGGTACATAGGGATAACGTAGGTGGCGGCGCTTTGCGGTCGGAAGATTAGGGGTTAATTATTTTAAGTAGCTGGCGGCGACGTTGTGGGGGGCAGGTTAGGGGTTAATAAATGTAATACAGGGGTCGGCGGGGTTAGGGGCAGCAGATTAGGGGTACATAAGTATAACGTAGGTGGCGGTCGGCAGATTAGGGGTTAAAAATTTTTAATCGAGTGGCGGCGATGTGGGGGGAGCTCGGTTTAGGGGTACATAGGTAGTTTATGGGTGTTAGTGTACTTTAGGGTACAGTAGTTAAGAGCTTTATGAACCGGCGTTAGCCCAGAAAGCTCTTAACTACTGCTATTTTCCTGCGGCTGGAGTTTTGTCGTTAGAGCTCTAACGCTAACTTCAGAAACGACTCGAAATACCGGCGTTAGGAAGATCCCATTGAAAAGATAGGATACGCAATTGACGTAAGGGGATCTGCGGTATGGAAAAGTCGCGGCTGAAAAGTGAGCGTTAGACCCTTTAATCACTGACTCCAAATACCAGCGGGCGGCCAAAACCAGCGTTAGGAGCCTCTAACGCTGGTTTTCACGGCTAACGCCAAACTCCAAATCTAGGCCTGAGTAAGTTAAATAGTCCTCCACCGGTCGGAAGGGGTATAGCTCAGGGAAGTGGTCAGATCTCCGGTGTAACCATAAGATTTCAGACTTTGAAACATTTATTTTATACCCTGAGAACCGTCCAAACAGCTCAATGGCATCCAGAATAGCTGGGATGTGTGTCTGAGGGTTGGAAATAAAAAGTAACATGTCGTCCGCATATAGGGCAATTTGAAGCTTGTGAGAAGCAAGTTGTATCCCTGGGAAGATAGCTCTCAGGCGCACTGCTAGGGGTTCTGGTGCCAAATTGAACAGCAGCAGGGAAAGAGGGCAGCCCTGTCGTGTTCCTCTATGAAGTGGGATTGGGGGAGAGTAAAGATTGTTTATCAACAGGTATGCCACCGGGTGGGAGTATATGTTAGTGAGGAAAGTCGAGAAATGCCCTGATATACCAAAAGCCTTCATAGAGTGGAAGAGATGCGACCACTCTACGTGATCGAAGGCCTTCTCTGCGTCAAGTGACAGCAGGAAGGCCTCCGGGAGGGACAAAAGTGTTCCCTGTTGCTTAGCCTGCCAATGATATGATATTGCATAAAGGACTTTACGAATATTTGTGACCGAGGAGCGAGTGGGGGTAAAGCCTGTTTGATCTGGATGTAGGACGTGGGGGAGTACGTGCTTTAACCGGTTCGCTAAGAACTTGGTGAGTAGCTTGTAATCAACGTTTAAAAGAGATATGGGTCTGTATGATGCTGGGAGTGTGGGATCTTTACCCGCTTTATGGATGACTGTGATATTAGCTGCAGAGAAGCTGGTAGGAGGGACGCTGTGTCCTGTAAAGAAGTGGTCAAATAAGGTGGTGAGAATCGGGGCAGTTTGGTCGGAGAGCATCCTATAGAATTCGATGGGAAGCCCATCCGGGCCTGGCATCTTTCCCAGAGCAAGAGATTTAATAGTCTGGGTGACCTCTTCAGGAGAGATCGGGGCATTGAGATTATCCAACTGTTCCTCTGTGATTGTAGGTAGAGTAAGATTATTCCAAAACTGTTGATGAGGTGGCTGTGATTGATATAAGTTAGTGTAGTAATTTGTGAATTCAGTCACTATCATAGACTTATCATTAGTTAACTGGCCCTGGCTTTTAATGGCTGGAACTCCCCTGTTAGCTTGTTTAATGTTAACCAAGGAGGCTAGAAATTTCCCAGCTCTATTACCATGACACAAAAATAGGCCCTGGTTCCTGTTTTCTCTGTGTATGGTGTTTTGCAGCATGAAAGCATCTCTCTCCCTTTTAGCCGTGAAGTAAGAGGTTCTATTGTGTGAAGTGGGGGATTGACAATATTGGGCATATGTGTTGGTCAGCTGAGTATTGTAATGTTCTTCCCTGCCATTCTGGAGACGTTTCTGCTAAGAGAGGTAGGCAATTATGTCGCCCCTAAGGACCGCTTTAGCTGTTTCCCAGAAGAGAGTCGGGGAGGATAGATGTGGTCGGTTGTTGTTTATATAGTCGTCCCATTGTCTCTTTAGAAACATTATAAAGTCAAGAGATTTTATAAGGTAGGTTGGAAATCTAAACACCCTCTTGTTAGTAGGTTGGGGAGAATGAGTAACAGTCAAAGAGATTGGGGCATGGTCTGAAACGGTCAAATTAGCTAAAAGTTCCAGGGAGCTGGAGGTTAGGAAAAGGTCAATGCGAGAGAGTGAGTTGTGTGCTCGCGACGCGCAAGTGTTGTCCCTGCCCACAGGCTTCCGTCTCCTCCAGATGTCCTGTAAGCGGGATTGGGTGTCAGATTAAAATCCCCTGCCATAATGATTTTAGTGTCTAGGTGTTGGGCTAGAGAGTTAGTTAGGGATCTCCAAAACGCAGGCGCTCTATGGTTAGGGCCATATACATTGCAGAGGGTATACCAATCTTCTTGCCATTTCAACCTGACAATGATAAATCTCCCCTCAGGATCTAATACTATCGACCCTAGTTGGTAGTCTAGACCTTTGCGTATGAGGATCGCCACTCCTCTGCTGGAGCTATTATAAGGGGCGTAAAGGACCTCTGAGATCCATTTGGCTTTAAGTTTTTCATGCTCAGAGGCAGTTAGGTGCATCTCTTGTAGAAACATAATATGGGCCTGCGTTTTTTTAAGATACGCCAAGACAGTCTTTCTCTTAATGGGCGAGTTAATCCCTCCCACATTCCAGGAGCATATTTTTATTGTCATTTAAAGACAAAAGGGAGAGTGAGAAATTGTAAGCGCAGTGTGTGTCTCTGCCTGCGATCTGTGTTTGGCTAAAATAGCAGGGTAGCACGCGCTTGGCCTATGGAGTTTCACCACCTGAGGGGGCATGGGGGGACAAAAGTAGAAATCTTTCACAGCAGTATGGAAACAAAGGCATAAAACATATCGCATCAGAGAGCAAGACATCCCACATCCCACATACACATAAACATTCCTATCTATTGCAATAATCCCTGCAGGTTGAGTGACATAATTTATGCTCAGAATACTGACAGTCTCGAACACTACATCATCATAGCTAGCTAACTGGACACTTCCCTGAAAAGTAAGGCACATAGTATACAATTTCCAGTTACTTATTACACATAGCAAGAACATAACATATTTACATATAACAACCAGGACATCAACATTCCTGAACATTTTCATACGATACCTATGCATTGAAATATCTTCTTGAGTCTATAGAAAGAGATCTGAGGCATAGATTCACCACCTCAGTAACATATTGTATACCAGACCCATAGGGTCGCCGGCTGGTTTGTCTAGATCAGCCAGGAGAGTCCCTTCTCCCCGGGGAGAGACTGGCAAGAGAATCCCTTTCTTTGTCTAGGTAGTCTTGTGCCTCTCTGGGAGAGTCGAAGAGTTTGAATCCTTTTGAAGTGCGGAGTTTGAGGCGTGCAGGAAAAAGAAGGATAGCTTGACGTTTGTCCTTGTGTAGAGAACTACAAATCGGAGCAAAGTCCTTTAGTTTCCTGGCAACTTCAGCTGAGTAATCTTGAAAGATGTAGATTCGCTTTTCATCATATACCAGCATTTCTACCTTCCTGTATGCTTGGAGAAGCTGGATCTTGGATTGAAAATTGAGGTATTTGATCATTACCCCTCTAGGAGAGGGTTTCTTCCCGTCTTCGGATGGTCTGACCCCACCAATACGATGGGCTCTCTCCACCTTCATTGGTATCTGGTCTGCCGAGATGCCAAGAAGATTAGGGAGTGAGTGCTCCGCAAAGTATAGCAGCTCTGAAGGGCGGACAGACTCAGGTAGCCCTACCAGCCCGACATTGTTCCTGCGTGAGCGATTCTCCAAATCATCAAGTTTTTGGTGCAGGTACTCATTCTGTCGAAGTAGCTTTTTGACTTGAATAGAGGAGGTATGGTGGCCATCTTCTAGATCACAGATTCTTTGCTCTGCCCCAGTCAGCCTGGAGTTGAATTGCTTAACCTCTGAAGTTAAGTTGTCCATTCCCTTTTGGAGAATTTTGAGTTTGGACAGTAGCAAAGACCTCATCTGTTGTTCTCCTAAATTGGAGTTTCCAGGTTCTTGGGCAGAGGCGGATTTTGTCGGAGAGCTTTGCTGCTGGGTATCTGGGGGTTGCTTGTGTTTTTTTTCCTGTTGGGATTTGTTTCTGCTCGACATTTTCGGGGTTGTTAGAAATCTGTCCATAGAGAGGGGGGAGTGAGTCTGAGAGGGGCTGATAAAATGATAGGTATTCGCGTATCTCTCCTCGGGGAGTATGCCACCACTGGGCCCTGATGGAAAAAGGAGGAAGGATATGACCCACTCCAAACTGTGGAGCGGGAAAGGGGGAGGAGAGATACTATCCAAACCCCGTCAGGGTCTCTATTTTCTGATGTTATTGTTCCAATGGCAGTGCAGGGTGTCCCCTTCACACATGGGTCTTTAAAGATTCTGTCTCATATGTTGTTACTTGCCACCAGGGGGGTAGACAATCGAGATCCTGCTTACCCAAGGGGTGTTGGTTAGGTTATATTACCCCGGGGAGCACTCCAGCAGAGGTAGTTGGCTGTATATACAGGGCTGCTCAACCGCAGTATCCACAGAGCAGCCTCAAGATGGGAATAATCAAGGTACCTCTGCCATAACAGCAGGCATCTAAAACATTTGTAGTATTAAAGCAGGAGTAGTGCAAAGAAATACAGCAGCCTGTCAATCAGTGTATGCAGTTCAATCTCCCTGTTTCCAGTTAAACATGCCAGGTGGATCTGGCCAAATACGACCCCCAAAGACAGTATGGTTAGGCCTGATAACTTGGACAGCATAATCTCTCACAGTAGTCTAGGCTCAAAGTTCTCACATTATTTCTCTTCAGTCTAGCAAACTATCAGGCTGCAGGTTATATTAATACAGAGGCCTGTAGGGGTTAATAAGTTGCGTAATTTAGGCAGTGTCCCCTTTCCCTTTGAGTGTACTCACGAGTCCAATATCTCCAGCATGGCTGCAGCTGCTAATCTCCTGCCTTTGCTATGCGGTCTGGATGTGCCGGATTCTAGCCCCAGTTTAATTGTGGAGCAGTCTGTAGATGGTGGCGCCAGAGCGGAGCCCCAGTTCTCTAGAGGCTTCACATGGCTGCGAGTGTCCCCGGCTGCTTGCAAAGGGAATCCGCCTGCTGCTATTAGACCCAGTGTCAGCTAGGAGCCTTTCCCGGTCGCCGGTATGATGGCTCGTGGCCCAGTGAGAGCAGGGGATAGTCCGGTTGACGAAGTGCACACGCTCCACGAGGGGAGCCAAGATGGCGGCCGGCTGTTTGCAGTGTCTCCGGTGGTGAGGTGAAAGGTGTATAAACCTCACAAGTCACAGCATCGGCTATACACAATGCCTCCAGGCTAATTCAGGTCCTGCTTTAGCCAAAGAAGAGCTTGGGAGCCAGTGTGGGGCTTCAAAATTTGTTTTTTTTTAGAGTTAAGCACGAAGCTCTGTGCAAGCACGTCCACACTGCAGCTCCACCCACCGGAAGTCTCGTATTGTATTATATATGCCTGTGCGTTAAACCCAACAGGAGTTATATTAACATGCATGAGTTCCACAATTTGATTGCTCTTACAGTGAAAAAATATTTCTACGTCGCAGGAGATTGTCTCCTTTCCTCCAGCCAACAACTGCACTCCATACTTAAGTGCTCACAGTGAGGTCTTACCAGGGGTTTATATAATGACACAATTATGCTTTCCTCCCTTGCATCAATGCCTCTTTTAATACATGCTAGTATCTTATTAGCCTTAGAAGCCACTGCCCTGCATTGTGCACCCATCTTTAGATTGTTATCTATTACTACTCCCAAATCCATTCCCTCCTCTGCTTTGCAAGTCTAGTCCCATTTAAATAATAGGCTGCCTGCTTATTTTTACTTTCAAAATGTAGAACCTTGCATTTTCCAGTATTAAATCAAATTTTTCATTTATCTGCCCATTCTTCTAATTTTTGTAGATCCCCTTGTAAAGCAATTTCATCCTGCACTGACCTAATGACCTTACACATTTTTGTATCACCTGCAAAAATAGATATGTTGCTATTTAATCCTTGCTCTACAAACAGTACTGATCCCTGGGGGACTTCATTGATTACCTTTGTCCAATCTGAGTATGATCCGCTACTACTACTCGATGCTCCATGACTTTTATCCAGTTATTTATCCATGAGCTAAAATTTTCAGCTATATTTTTTACATTAATCTCTCATATTGCACTGTATCTAACACCTTTGCAAAATCCAAGTATATTGCATCAACTGATATCCATTTATCTATATTTTAATTATATTCTAATTAGATTAGTTTGACATGATCTATTTCTCATAAAACCATGCTGATTTGAACTCATAATCTTGTTTACACTAATATACTCATCAATATAATCTTTTATAATCCCTTCAAGTATCTTCCCCACTACCGGTGTCAGACTAACTGGTCTATAGCTTCATGGATCAGCCCTGCTTTTCTTTTTAAAAAGCGGCACCACATCAGCTTTATGCCAGTCCTGGGGTACTATGCCTGATGATGAGTCTTCAAAAATTAAGAGTAGAGGTTTGGCTATAAGAGCTAAATTCCTGTAAAACCCTTGGGTGTATTCCCTCTGGACCTGGAGTTTTATTTACCTTAATATTATCCAGTTGTTTCCTGATATCTTCTAGAGATTACACAGTTATATATATATATGTGTTGTACCAACATACCTTCAGCTATATATATAGACATATGTATTTATGAATATATAGAACATATTCTTCTATGTGAAGAACATTAGAATGGGAAATATTCATATCTCCATGTTGGGTTAGCCCACTTGAGAATATGGGATCAGGTTTACGCGCAAGTAGGGTGTTAGGATTTCCCCCCCACATTTCTTGCTCCATTGACTTCTATAGGGGAATAAGTTAACGCGGTTGCAATATTCTAACTTTAGCTTTTTGCATGCATCAGGTTAGCAAAAAAAGTACTTCTAGCGGAGTTAGCATGTGAGCGGGAGTGATAAATACTTTGGCTATGGTTATAAAGTTTAGATATACCAAATGCAACATTGTAACAGTCTCTAGGAAGAACATAAAAGTGATCATACAGAAGATAATTAAATAGAGTTAAAAAAATTGCATCGAAAATAGGTTAGAACAGCATCTCCCACGCTGAGCTGAGAGGAGTTAGGTCACAGTCCAAAAGTTAAAAGGCATACTGTATATACCATTTCCAACTATCCCAGTAATATTCAATCATAGTAATTGCGTCCAATTTGCCCTTTTAATATAACATCGTTTTTCAGTGTGAGCATATGGGGAACTAACGCCTAGATTACGAGTTTTGTCGGTAAAGCTGTGCATGGCTAACGCTTAGTTCCAGCTCACCTACAGACAACGCTGGTATTACAGGTTTTTTCAAACCCGGCGTTAGCCTCTAAAAAGTGAGCGTTGAGTAAAATTTAGCTCCACATCTCACATCGATACCAGCGTTGCTTACGGTAGCGGTAAACTGGCTGAACATGCTCGCGCACGATTTCCCCATAGGAAACAATGGGGCAGATTCGGCTGAAAAAAACCCCTAACACCTACAAAAAAGCAGCGTTCAGCTCTTAACGCAGCCCCATTGTTTCCTATGGGAAAATAAATTTTATGTCTACACCTAACACCCTAACATGAACCCCGAGTCTAAACACCCCTAATCTTACACTTATTAACCCCTAATCTGCCGCCCCTGACATCGTCGTCACCTGCATTATATTATTAACCCCTAATCTGCCGCTCCGGACACCGCCGCCACCTACATTATACCTATGAACCCCTAATCTGTCGCCCCCAACATTGCCGACACCTACATTATAGTTATTAATCCCTAATCTTCCGCCCCCAATGTCGCCGCAACTATATTAAATTTATTAACCCCTAATCTGCCGCAGCCAACATCGCCGCCACTATAATAAAGTTATTAACCCATAAACCTAAGTCTAACCCTAGCACCCCCCTAACTTAAATATAATTTAAATACATCTAAATAAAATTACTATTATTAACTAAATTATTCCTATTTAAAACTAAATACTTACCTATAAAATAAACCCTAAAATAGCTACAATATAACTAATAGTTACATTTGTATCTATCTTAGGGTTTATTTTTATTTTACAGGCAACTTTGTATTTATTTTAACTCGGTAGAATAGTTATTAAATAGTGATTAACTATTTAATAACTACCAAGTTAAAATAAATACAAATATACCTGTAAAATAAACCCTAACCTAAGTTACAAATATACCTAACACTACACTATAATTAAATTAATTACATAAACTACAATTAATTACAATTAAATTAAATAAACTAAATTACGAAAAACAACAAACACTAAATTACAGAAAATAAAAAAGAAATGACAAATTTTTAAACTAATTACACCTAATCTAAGCCCCCTAATAAAATAAAAAAGGCCCCCAAAATAAAAAAATTCCCTACCCTATACTAAATTACAAATAGCCCTTTAAAGGGCCTTTTGCGGGGCATTTCCCCAAAGTAATCAGCTCTTTTACCTGTAAAAAAAAATCCAATACCCCCCAACATTAAAACCCACCACCCACACACCCAACCCTACTCTAAAAAACCCACCCAATAAAACCTAACACTAACCCCCTGAAGATCACCCTACCTTGAGACGTCTTCACCCAGCCAGACCGAAGTCCTCCAAGAAGCCGGGCAGAAGAGGTCCTCCAGACGGCAGAGGTCTTCATCCATGCGGCATCTTCTATCTTCATCCTTCCGGCGCAGAGCGGGTCCATCTTCAATCCAGCCGATGCGGAGCATCCTCTTCAAACGAAGTCCTAACGAAGAATGAAGGTTCCTTTAAATGACGTCATCCAAGATGGCGTCCCTTCAATTCCGATTGGCTGATAGAATTCTATCAGCCAATCGGAATTAAGGTAGGAAAAATCCTATTGGCTGATGCAATCAGCCAATAGAATTGAAGTTCAATCCTATTGGCTGATCCAATCAGCCAATAGGATTGAGCTTGCATTTTATTGGCTGTTCCAATCAGCCAATAGAGTGCGAGCTCAATTCTATTGGCTGATTGCATCAATCAATAGGATTTTTCCTATCTTAATTCCGATTGGGTCATAGAATTCTATCCATCTTGGATGACGTCATTTAAAGGAACCTTCATTCTTCGTTAGGACTTCGTTTGAAGAGGATGCTCCGCGTCGGCTGGATTGAAGATGGACCGGCTCCGCGCCGGAAGGATGAAGATAGAAGATGCCGCCTGGATGAAGACTTCTGCCGTCTGGAGGACCTCTTCTGCCTGGATCGGATGAAGACTTCTGCCGTCTGGAGGACCACTTCTGCCCGACTTCTTTTTTATTTTCTGTAATTTAGTTTGTTGTTTTTCGTAATTTAGTTTATTTAATTTAATTGTAATTAATTGTAGTTAGTTTAGGTAATTAATTTAATTATAGTGTAGTGTTAGTGTAACTTAGGTTAGGGTTTATTTTACACGTATATTTGTCTTTATTTTAACTAGGTAGTTATTAAATAGTTAATATAACTATTTAATAACTATTCTACCTAGTTAAAATAAATACAAAGTTGCCTGTAAAATAAAAATAAACCCTAAGATAGATACAAATGTAACTATTAGTTATATTGTTGCTATTTTAGGGTTTATTTTATAGGTAAGTATTTAGTTTTAAATAGGAATAATTTATTTAATTGTAGTAATTTTATTTAGATTTATTTAAATTATATTTAAGTTAGGGGGGGTTAGGGTTAGACTTAGGTTTAGGGGTTAATACATTTAATATAGTGGTGGCAACGTTGGGGGCGGAAGATTAGGGGTTAATAAATGTAGGTAGGTGTTGGCAATGTTAGGGACGGCAGATTAGGGGTTAATAAAATTTAAGAACAGTTAGTACGGCTGCACCGGATAAACATCATTATTGTGTTGTTAATAAAATTTAACTAGTGTTTGCGAGATGGGAGTGTGGCGGTTTAGGGGTTAATACATTTATTAAAGTGGCGGCGATGTCCGGTCGGCAGATTAGGGGTTACATTTTTTATTATAGTGTTTGCAATGTGGGGGGCCTCGGTTTAGGGGTGTCATGTCTAAATCCATTCCACCTTACACAGTGTATCTAACCTGTCATACCACCTTTTATTTCAATTAAGCTGATCAGGTTTCCTTATTTAATCTCCTTGTAACCAAGATGCATTGCTGGTTTATTGAAGTTTATTGCCAAAGTAAAGCAGCTCAACTCCTTACCTAGAGTACCAAAACAAGATTCTCCTGATCAGATAAACCTTTTGCCATTACAAGCAGCTCCTGCTTCAAGCTGCCACAGCCGCTGACGTCACCGCAGCGCCGATTCACGCTACCGCTCTGACACACTCTCCTTGTCTAAACAGACTGCATACAGACTCCCAGCTACACAGAGCCATTACCACG
The DNA here is from genome assembly GCF_027579735.1 of Bombina bombina. Taxonomy (NCBI): domain Eukaryota; kingdom Metazoa; phylum Chordata; class Amphibia; order Anura; family Bombinatoridae; genus Bombina; species Bombina bombina. The sequence continues at coordinate 62,418 of NW_026512959.1, read as the reverse complement.
CTGCACGCTCACTAATCCCTGCAAGTATTCTACCTACCCGCACCTGGGATTCCTCTCACAGGCTCAGCTTCTGAATTAAGGTTCTGTATATAGAGTGCTTAAGTCTGTTTACTCATTTGACATTACTCTTTAAACAACAGTTGAATTGAAGGTAAAACTCCTGTTTGTGTCTGTGCAGTCTGGGTTCCATATTTCACCTGTCACCAGTGAATCTGTCTTTACAGACTTATACTATTTATGTTTAACCCTAACGCTTCCTGTTGCACTATATAAGACCTGCCTAAGATAAAGCTCATTAGTACTACTCATATTATTGGGTCTTATCCCTCAGGCTAAATTAAAACAAGTGATTAAGTTTGTGTTTATCTTACTAGCAAGCACACTTAGTAACTTGTAACACTCCACAATTATTTATCCTGTTTAGATGTCTTAAAAGTTTACTTAAATACTTGCTGCATATCACAGAGCTTTACATATTATCACGAATCATTACATAATAAACCAGCCATATTAAAATGGAGCCTTCTGATGTGACCCCACAACTACACAGCCTTAACCAACGTTTAGATAATCTGACCCAGGCTTTTAGAGAGCTGCAAGTAGAGAACCAGAGCCTCAAAGCCTGTTTTAGGGAAGTTTTATCTAACAGAAATACCGGAAATGACCACCAGGCTGAACCTCAGGTCTCATACCCAGAGAAGTTTTCTGGTGATCGCTCCACTTTCAGACAGTTTAGAAATGCCTGTCTACTATTGTTTGACTTACGTCCCAGGACCTATGCTACTGACCGCAGCAAGGTGCTCACTATATTGTCCTACTTGAGGGGAGAACCTAGGGCCTGGGCAGATTCATTTTATGAGACACAGGATCCTATCCTAAACTCTTTAGAAGCATTCCTCAAAGCTTTATCTACCCTTTATGACGACCCCTATCGGCAAGTTACTGCAGAAGGTAAACTAAGAAACCTCAGGCAGCTAAAAACACCGGTAGAGGAGTATATCACCCGCTTTAAGATCTGGGCCAGGGATTCCCTCTGGAATGAGGTCTCTTTAAAAAACCAGTATCGCCTAGGATTGGCGGAGGACATTAAGGACGAACTAGCCAGGGTAGGCATACCAGACCGCCTTGAAGACTTATACGCTCTTACTATCACTATAGACCGTAGGCTTAGGGAGAGGAGACAAGAAAGAAACCCTTCTACTACTCCTGTTCGCAGGGTTTTACCCACACCTCCTACTTCCAGTTCTTCAGCTGAACAGCCTATGGATATCAGTTTCCTCAGAGGACCTCTTCCCCCACAAGAGAAGGCTAGACGCCGTACACTCAATCTCTGTATGTATTGTGGGGGGACTGAACATACTGTTAAAGAATGTCCTTTACTCACAAAGCAGAAGTTAGGTGAGGCACTCACAACTAAACATTGCTTACATACAAAAACCTTATCTACCACCTATCTTACTTTACCCTTACTTTTGCAGTGGGACCGACACAGGATAAACTGTAACGCCATGATTGACACCGGAGCATGTGCAAACTTTATTGATTTAAGTTTAGTTGAAGTTAATAAAATACCTTTTTTGTTCAAAAGCACACCTATGCCTCTTAAAGTCATTGATGGTACACCATTAGCATCAGGTCCAGTCTCTCAACAAACCATCCCTCTCCTTGTTACATCTACTTCTGGTCATTCTGAGACTATCTCTTTTGATATCATCTCTTCTCCAATTTATCCTATCATTCTGGGTATATCTTGGCTCAAAAAACACCAACCTACGGTTCATTGGGATTCTCTCACCTTATCCTTCTCATCACCTTACTGTACTTCCACGTGTTTTCCGAATTCCAACTTACTTTCCACAACTACTCCTACCATTCCTTTTCCTTATCTTGACTTCTCTGAGGTTTTCAACAAAAAGGAGGCTGACACATTGCCTCCACATAGGCCATACGATTGCCCCATTGACCTTCTCCCTGGGGTAACCATACCCTATGGGCATATTTACCCCCTCTCAAGACCCGAATTAATCCATCTAAAGTCTTACATTGCTGAGAATTTAAAGAAGGGGTTTATCCGTCCATCCACTTCCCCTGCCGGAGCCGGCATCTTTTTTGTTAAAAACAAGGATGGGTCCTTACGTCCCATAATTGATTATCGGGAACTCAATAAACGTACTGTAAAGAACCGATACCCACTACCTCTCATCCCAGAATTGATTGAGAGGTTAAGAGGCGCAACTATATTCACAAAACTGGATCTAAGGGGCGCATACAACCTTGTTAGAATAAGGGCCGGAGACGAGTGGCTGACGGCATTTAGGACCAGGTATGGTCTTTTCGAGTATACCGTTATGCCATTCGGTCTCTGTAATGCTCCGGCAACATTTCAAAACTTCATTAATGATATCTTTAGGGATATTCTTGACACTTTTCTGGTGGTCTACCTTGACGACATCCTAATCTACTCTTCTTCTTACTCAGAACATATCAATCACGTCAGGCTTGTACTATCCAGACTACAGACACACAAATTGTATGTTAAGCTGGAAAAATGCCTTTTCCATGTCAGTCAGGTTTCCTTCTTGGGCTACAATATTAGTAAAAGTAACATCATGATGGAGGACAGTAAAATTACAGCTATCACCTCCTGGCCAAGACCCTCCAATATAAAAGATGTCCAACGTTTTTTAGGCTTTGCAAATTTTTACAGACGGTTCATTAAAGATTTTGCAGCCATCACCAAACCCCTCACTAATTTGACCAAAACCACTTCTGCCTTTCTATGGACTTCCCAGGCACAGAACGCCTTTGATCTCCTAAAATCGCGGTTTATCACATCCCCAGTTCTACAACTACCTAATAGCAAAGCACAGTTTGTCCTAGAGGTGGATGCATCAGACTACGCTATCGGCTCCGTTCTCTCACAAAAAGCTTCTCCAAAAGACTCACTCCATCCAGTATGTTACTTTTCCAGACTTCTGACACCAGCGGAGTTGAACTATCCGGTTGGTGAAAAGGAGCTTTTGGCCATTAAGTCATCTTTCGACCAGTGGAGACACTTATTGGAGGGCGCAGAACAACCCATAGTGATTTACACGGATCATAAGAACTTGCAATACCTCCAGACCAACCTACGCTCTCAGCCCGTCAGCTCCGCTGGAGTCTTTACTTTTCCCGATTCTCCTACACCATCACTTACCATCCTGGAACTAAAAACGGGAAGGCTGACGCCCTCTCTCGTAAGGATGCTAGACCCCAGACAACCCCATCCTACTCAACTATTATCCCCAAGTCCCACATCATAGGTCTCCTCTCCAAGGATTTTGCTGAACTAAAAACCCAACAACAGATGGATACAACAAAATCTTCTTACCCTCTCTTACCTGATGACAACGGACTTCTCCGCAACCACTCCAAACTTTATATACCTCCTTCGCTCCGCAATAAAGCCCTATCGCTCTCCCATGACTCTTCCTTAGCTGGTCACTTGGGTATACACAAGACCCTAGATCTACTTCGCAGATATTTCTGGTGGCCATCTATGAGAATGTCTGTTAACAATTATGTCGTCTTGTCCCACATGCCAGACTTGTAAACCGTCACATCAACTGCCTCTGGGGCTATTACAGAATTTACCTATTCCTGAACGCCCTTGGGCTAGTGTGTCCATGGACTTCATAGTGGACCTTCCAAAATCCGACGGCATGACTGTTATCTTTGTCGTTGTTGATTTATTCTCACGAATGGCACATTTTATTCCAATTGAATCACTACCGACTGCTCAAAAAACTGCAGAACTGTTCATCAAAGAGGTTGTTAGACTACATGGACTCCCAACATCCGTCCTCAGTGACAGAGGGTCACAATTCACCTCCAAGTTTTGGAAATATCTTTGTCAATCTCTTTCTATCCAACAACATCTTACCACCGCATACCATCCGCAATCTAATGGGTTATGTGAGAGAACCAATCAGTGGTTGGAACAATATTTGAGATGCTTTTGCTCCAACAAACAGGACTCTTGGCTATCTTTCCTTCCACACGCTGAATTCGCCTTTAATAACACTACCAACACCTCTACGGGGTATTCACCCTTTTATGCCAACAACGGACTCCACCCACGTTTTCATCCGTTACCTCCAACTGATACTCCTTGTCCGCAGGTTAATGACCTGATCAATTCTATCAAACAAACATTTACCGTAATCAAAGATAACATTCAGCAAGCTCAAGCCACCCAGAAACGCTCCTATGACCTCCGACATCGGGCTCCTCCCGTATACAAGGTTGGTGACCTGGTCTGGTTAGCCACTAAAAATCTCAGGATACCTACTGCTTGTAGGAAATTCAACAACCTTTTTGTGGGGCCTTTTCCCATCATCTCCATCAGCAGCCCTCTCACGGTCACTCTGCAGTTGCCCTCTTATTACCGCATCCATCCAACGTTCCACATCTCCCTCATCAAGCCTTGTGACACCTCCCGATGTCTGCCTCTCCCTCCACTGTCTTCCCCGGCACCCGATCCTGAGTATGAAGTCCACTCTATCTTGGACTCTAGGCGTTGCCATGGTCAACTTGAGTACCTAGTGCATTGGGCTGGATTCGATTCTTCTGAGGATTCTTGGGAGCCGGCCTCCAATCTCTCTGCACCCCGTCTGGTGTCCCTTTTCCATAGGCGCCATCCAGAAAGACCCGCGCCTTGACACCTTTGGGGTTCCTTTGCAGGGGGGATATGTCATGTCTAAATCCATTCCACCTTACACAGTGTATCTAACCTGTCATACCACCTTTTATTTCAATTAAGCTGATCAGGTTTCCTTATTTAATCTCCTTGTAACCAAGATGCATTGCTGGTTTATTGAAGTTTATTGCCAAAGTAAAGCAGCTCAACTCCTTACCTAGAGTACCAAAACAAGATTCTCCTGATCATATAAACCTTTTGCCGTTACAAGCAGCTCCTGCTTCAAGCTGCCACAGCCGCTGACGTCACCGCAGCGCCGATTCACGCTACCGCTCTGACACACTCTCCTTGTCTAAACAGACTGCATACAGACTCCCAGCTACACGTAGCCATTGCCACGCTGCACGCTCACTAATCCCTGCAAGTATTCTACCTACCCGCACCTGGGATTCCTCTCACAGGCTCAGCTTCTGAATTAAGGTTCTGTATATAGAGTGCTTAAGTATGTTTACTCATTTGACATTACTCTTTAAACAACAGTTGAATTGAAGGTAAAACTCCTGTTTGTGTCTGTGCAGTCTGGGTTCCATATTTCACCTGTCACCAGTGAATCTGTCTTTACAGACTTATACTATTTATGTTTAACCCTAACGCTTCCTGTTGCACTATATAAGACCTGCCTAAGATAAAGCTCATTAGTACTACTCATATTATTGGGTCTTATCCCTCAGGCTAAATTAAAACAAGTGATTAAGTTTGTGTTTATCTTACTAGCAAGCACACTTAGTAACTTGTAACACTCCACAATTATTTATCCTGTTTAGAGGTCTTAAAAGTTTACTTAAATACTTGCTGCATATCACAGAGCTTTACATATTATCACAAATCAGTACAAGGGGTTAATAGGTAGTTTATAGGTTTTAGTGTACTTTTTAGCATTTTAGCTTTATGTTACAGCGTTAGTCCATAAAACTCTTAACTACTGACTTTTAAATGCGGTACGAGTCTTGACAGGAGAGGGTGTACCGCTCCCTTTTTCCAAGACTTGTAATACCGGTGTTAGGAAAACCCCATTGCAAAGATAAGATACGCAATTGACGTAAGGGGATTTGCGGTATGCTAAAATTGCGGAAAAAGGAAATCCCCAAAAGGACTCTCACAGACCACTTCAACAGTAAAAATACATCGGATCCAGACCTCTCAGATGAGGGCTCTAGAGGTTCTACAGCCTCTATGCATAGAAACCTGAAAGGAGATAATCCTTGTAAAGATAGAGCTGCTCTCTCGCAATCTACTTTCCTGGACACTATCAAAACTTTATCAAACAAAATGGACACTCACTATACATCTTTACGACAGGACCTCCGCCAGTCAGTCAGTGAACTTAAACGTGATATCTCCTCACTTGGTGAGCGAACTGAAACTTTGGAAAGAAAACATGAAGATCTGGCTTTGGATCACACTAATTTACTTTCATATTCTCAGAATCTGGTTGAACAAATCTCTGATCTAGAGATGAAACTAGCGGATCTAGAAGATAGATCCCACCGAAACAATCTTCGTATTAGAGGTATCGCGGTAGAAATAACCCCAGCTGACCTTAACAATTATTTGAATGCCCTCTTCAAAGACCTTCTGGGCACTACCACTGACTCAGATCTCCTAATTGATAGAGATCATAGGGCTTTACGCCCGCGTAACTCACCATCTGACGCTCCAAGAGATGTCATGATAAGACTTCATTATTTCACAACAAAAGAGAAGATCTTCAAAGCATCCTTTAACAATAAACCTCTCAATAAGCCTTACAACAGCTTACAAATATTTCAAGATCTATCCCCGCACACCTTGGCTAAAAGAAGATCATTCCAACTGGTGACACATACCCTAAGACACCATGACATAAAATACAGATGGGGGTACCCGGTGAAGATTTTTTTCAAGCATGAGGACCAATCATATTCTATCTCATCTCTGGAACACGGCCTTAAAATGCTGCACAATTTGAAGCTTGCGACCCCTACAGATCCTAATGTCAGACGCAAGAATAACCCCAAAGAACTTAATTCCACAGCACCAGAGTGGCATCCTCCAAATGAGGAAACACCTCACCAGGAAGAAGATTGAACTAGATTATAGCCTTAATACCCAGGTACGCTTTACATCTAGATCCATGGCTCCTTCACACCACACTCCCGAGCCCAGGATTCAGCGGAGCACACATACGGTACATATCTTACTCCTAATTTGCTCTGCCACCACAGAACTTGATGAGGAGGAGCACTACATGAGAAGACCTGCAAACAGGTAGCTTTGGAGCTTACATATGGGTACACACCTTACCCTCTTTTGGCTCCTGGCCTCCCACTTCACTACACCTGACTCTATACCATTATACTTTCTTGTTTTCCTTTCTTGCCATTACTGTTTACTAAGTTTGTTTCTTGAGGGTCGCGTCTTCCCCCTGCTGTCCCTTCTGGGCGGTGGGGGGAGGATCAAGACTTTGCACAAGAATTGTTTACACCCTATAGAGATATTACCCTTTGAGGACATTGAACACTTCAAACAATGTACTCTCACCTATGCATATTATGTTATATTGCATTACACATTGTTTACCTATTTTTTCTCTTTACTTAACTGAGACTAATATATGTTACCCGTTATCTTATGATTATCTACTATATCTATCTGCAACTGGATTATAGCTTTACGCCTCCTTGCCTTCATTGATACCTAGGTTTGTTTGTTGGGGTTGTGTCTTTCCCCTTCTGCCCTTTCCGGGCGGTGGAGGGAAGATCGCAGCTTCTCGCAAAAACTACTTACACCTCATAAAAATGTCACTCTCAGAGGATATTGAATACTGCAGATACTATACTTATCCTTATGCATGTTATGCTATATTATATTATATGTTGTTTACCTATTTTATCTCTTTACTTAACTCAAATCAAGATATGGTACCAGTTAATTCACAATCATTCACTGTATTTTTCTATATATTGGATTATTCCTTTGTGTACCTGAACAATTGACATGACGACTCAAATTCTATCACACACCACAACTAGCTTAACATTTATCAGAAAGCAACTATCCCCCACTATGCCCACTTTCACTCAAACATACCTTCCCTCCGATATGCTCTAGGTGTCACATCACACATCCCCGACTTCCTCCACGCTTTTGGAAAAATATATTTCTGCCCATTTTCACCCTGTTACCTATAAACTGGGGGGGTGCCTCTGCCGTTGGCACCTCTCCCCCTCCCCAGATCTCTCACCCTTATAACTCAGCTCACCTTACCCCCCATCAGTCTAAACTCACATATAACCTCATAAACACCCCTCCTGTTAGACCGCTCAGACATTCCCATAAATATTTCACTTGTTAAAGATTTAACTCCTGCTTCATAGTTCCCTTTTTCCCTTACTCCCCCCTTCTATACATTACATTACAGTATTAGGGACAAGTCCCTCTTACCCCTATTACACAACTATTACCCTTTTTCCCCCTTTCATCCAAAGCAGCTCTGGACCGCTGACCCCCAAACTCTCCCTATTTGTTTACTGTGTAGTTATAAGTAAATCCAGTCACATTATTTATGCTGAATACTTTTTTTTCCTCTTTTTTGATCAACTTTTCTGTAGCCTTGTGATCCAGACAGCCATTCCACTTGCCCTCCCCTCCCCTCCCCCCCCCCCCCCTTTTTTTTTTCTCTCTCTCTAACCTCCTTTTCAATTATGGCGGGTTTGCGGCTCCTCACACTGAATACACAGGGACTTAATTCACCTACGAAGCATAGACTTCTTACAAATTAATTACATAAAAACAATATAGATATTGTCTTTATTCAGGAGACATATTGGACCTCTAGTTCTGGAATCACGCATACCACACGTCAATTTCCCATAGTGATCGAAGCCTCATATGCCTCCAAGTCTAGAGGTGTTGCTGTTTATATTGGTAAAAATGTCCTTTACTAAGCCATTTATGTTGAACGCGACCCACATGCCAGATTTATTATCATGGTCTGTAAACTTAACAAACAATTGGTTACACTAATTAATTTATATGCACCTAATTCCAAACAAATAAAATTTATTTGGTCGCTCTTCAGGTCGATGTCACCAGTGAAACAAGGGGAATTGATTGTGGGAGGGGACTACAACCTAATCTGGGATACCAACCTCGACAGAATAGGACCAAAAACCAGCCATCATGACAGAAATACACACTCTCTATCTAAAGCATTCCAAACTCTCATGGCTCAATATAACTTATATGACACATATAGATCATTCCACCCACAGGAGAGGGACTTCACATTCTACTCTGCATAGACTATTTCTTTACTTATGCCAAACTCCTGGATAACATATCCTACATCAAAATTACCTCAGTTTCATGGTCTGATCATGACGCCCTTCACTTACGTTTGGGTTCCCGCCTCACCCACGCCCCACCTGAGCACTGGCGCCTACAAGGTTGGACCATTACAGACCCCAATTTGAAGATAGAACTTCAAACTAAAATTTTAGACTTTTTTTAACCTGAATGATGACAACCAAACTACGGTCAAAAAACCTTTGGGCTGCATTCAAAGCTGTAATGAGAGGACACCTTATGCAGATTGAATCTGCAGCACGTTCAAAAAGTGGAGCAACTTTAGCAAACTTAACTGCCCAAAAGAGAATTGAAAGCTACACTTGCTCTAGCTTACTCTCAAAGTAGTAAACAATAAAATAATAAGCACCACTAAACAAATCCAGGCTTTAGAAATTAAAAAGACTCAAAACACCCTAGAGAAATTTAAGAGGATATACTATCATAATAGTAATAACGCCTCTACCCTTCTAGCAACAAAACTTAAACACCAAACTGCTCAATCTCGCATCATGTCCATTCATACCTCCAACAGTAAACTAGTGTATTCGCCCGCAGATATAGGGAATACCTTTAGACAATATTACCACACCCTATATAATATAGGAGAAACTCTCAAACTCCCTCCCCGCTCTACAGAAGACATCTCTTCCTTTCTAGATGATCTTTTCCTCCCCAAATTAAATCCAGAAGACGCACACATTTTGACATCACCAGTGACCATAGAAGAAACATGTAAAGTAATTCAATCAATAAAGCTAGGGAAATCCCCAGGCCCAGATGGCTTCACAGCCAGATTTTACAAAATATTCTGCCACCTACTAGCCCCCATCCTCTGCAGACTATGTCAAGAGACGATGGTTGGTGGCTCTTTCAATTCGGAATTTTTAGAAGCCATGATAGTCACAATTCTAAAACCAGGCAAGCCCCCAGATCACTGTACGAGCTATCGCCCACTCTCGCTACTTAACATTGACACCAAAATCTATGCCAAACTTCTAGCCAATAGACTTTCTTGGATCATCCCCTCTCTAATAGACAAGGACCAGGTAGGCTTTATCCCTCATAGAGAGGGCCCTGATGCAATAAGGCGTATACTGGTTCTTCTAAAACTTGCGGCTAAGAGAGAGATACCCCTTCTGGCCCTGTCTCTGGATGCTGAAAAGGCATTTGACAGGGTCAGATGGGAATATTTGTGGAAAGTGATGGAGACTCTTCGGATCCCTGATCCTTTTATCCTAGCTGTTAAGGCTCTCTATTCACACCCCACTGCTAAAGTCTGAGGGACCGGGTTTCAATCTCTCCCATTCCCCATAACCAATGGCACCAGACAGGGATGCCCACTGTCACCCCTTCTGTTTGCCTTGGCCATTGAGCCCCTAGCCCAAAGCATCAGAAGAGACTCTCGAACTACAGGGCTCCTTGTTGGAGTGCACATGCATACAATTTCACTGTATGCAGATGATATCACTCTCATGCTCACTTCACCTAAAGAGTCCCTAGCCTCGGTCTTTAGGATCATTAAAGAATTTGGCAAACTAAGCTACTACAAACTTAACATCACAAAGACGGAAGCCCTCCCTATTCATATATCACCCAGTGACCTTACACTCCTGCAAAGAAAATACCACTTTCACTGGAACACGTCTTCCCTTAAGATACTAGGGATATACCTTAGTCCTGACCCATCTACAACAGTAGCCCAAAACTACACAGATAGACTCTCAGAGTTTGGGAAACTCTTAGATACTTGGGAATTCCGAGAAATGTCTTGGACTGGTCGCATTGCTGCGATCAAGATGTCATTTCTCCCTAAGATATCATACCTATTCTGATCCATGCCATACAATGTCCCGAGGTATACCCTAAATAGGCTACAGAGCCTAGTAACCACTTATGTATGGAAAGATAAGAGACCCAGAACATCGAGACGAACTCTTGAGAAGCCAATTAATCAAGGTGGTTTGGCTTTACCAAACCTCATCACTTATTACAATTCTGCCAGACTCTCACATTTACTAGGTTGGAATAACACAGAACGACTCGCAGGATGGTACATTGTAGAGTCAGCGCTATTGCCCCCCATGGTTTCCCTCTCAGATATTCTTTGGATTCCTATCCACCATAGACAATCTTTGAATGACATACATTTAATATTCAAACATGCCTTTCAATTCTGGGATAAAATTAGACATAACCCAGCTATATCTCCTCACCCATCACCTGCACTTACCATTTCGGGTGCACTTTTCTGCTTACCAGACTCCCACCCAGAAGCATGGCGCAACAGACGAATCCTATTAGTGACAGACTTTTATGATGATGGCACGTGGCTTTCTCACCCTAATTTGTGCACTAAATTTTACATTCCGCTGAGTCTTCAGTTTGAGACATTTCGGTTAATCACACTACTACGCACATGGGGATACCCAAAGAAAACGCTCAGGCAATTATCATCATGGGAATCTTTATGGCAAAGAGCCTCTAACATTTCGCACTCACTTTCACTACACTACAACTTACTTATTAACACACAAACCTCACATAGAATCCCACAGCACACTGCCTGGGAGAGAGATTTGAGTTTCACCGCTGACGTCGATATCTGGAACTCTAGGATCATGGTAACTAAAAAACTATTACATTGTGCTACCCTTTGGGAGCTCCACTACAAAATTCTAATCCGCTGGCACTTGGTCCCAGCCAGACTGCACAGGATTTACAATACACACACTTCTAAGTGTTGGAGGAAATGCGGACTCACAGGTACTGCATTACATATCTGGTGGTCCTGCCCGATTATTCAACCTCTTTGGGAAAAAGTGTACACTCTTCTCTGTACCCTTGGCATTACCATAGAGTTCACCCCAGAGATATCTCTACTCCATATGAAGATGTCAAACCTTAACCTCTCAAATGAAGCCCTTGTGATCTACATCTTCATGGCCACGAAACTAGCAATAGCTAGTATTATCCATGACCCATTATATTGGGCAAATAGAACAATACTCCTACAGAGTCCTAGATAAAGCTGACACCTTTCACGAAATATGATCCCCATGGCTTTCGAAGTTTCCGAATTGGGAAACAACCCGTCTTACCAGTCTACCCACTTAGACCTTTTGCCCAGTAATACCCCGCCAAATATATATATATATATATATATATATTATATTTTTTTCTCTCTTCCCCCTCCATTTCCTCCCCCTCTCTCTCCCCTTCCTACCGGATCACATACTATAGTAGCATTCACACTTACAGGTTAACTGTACAGCTCTATTATTAATATCTAATCATACTCATATATTTTCGACATAACTACTCAATGCGATCACACATAATACAATCTCCCTTTATGATAAGAAAATTAGACCTTTCTCTGACCTACCGTATAGACCCATGTCGTTGTTCTACAATGATGGATAGACATAGTGTACAGTCGTGGAATTGACCTGAATATATATCTTTTATAGTTCATATTCTATTTTTCTGCACATGGTTTATGTCTACCACTTTTGTTTAGAGGTCTTCTTACTGTATTATTTTTGCATATGTCTCAATAAAAAAAAAAAAATTGCGGAAAAAAAGTGAGCGGTACACCTGTACCTGTCAGACTCGTAATACCAGTGGACGTTAAAAAGCACAGTTGGGACCCCTCAACGCTGCTTTTTAAGGCTAACGCCAAACTCGTAATCTAGCTGTAAGTTTCTCTATTCCATTAAAGAGGGAGCGGTTTGTTTCCACCTCTGAGGAATTAATCATTTGCTTATTTTAGCATGATAGTGAGATGTTGGAGATAACTAATCAGTGATATTTGTCGACAGGTGGAAGAAACAACAGAGTGTCTGTCATTAGTACAGGGAGTGTGGCGATTATGCACAGGGTAACTGTATGTAGTGTCTGTCATTAGTACAGGGAATGTTTGGGGATAATGAAATGGGTAACTGTATTGAGTGTCTGTCATTAGTACAGGGAGTGTTTGTGGATAATGAAATGGGTAACTGTATGGAGTGTCTGTCATTAGTACAGGGAGTGTTTGGGGATAATGAAATGGGTAACTGTATGGAGTGTCTGTCATTAGTATAGGGAGTGTGGGGATTATGGACAGGGTAACTGTATGTAGTGTCTGTCATTAGTATAGGTAGTGTGGCCATTATGCACAGGGTAACTGTATAAAGTGTCTGTCATTAGTATAGGGAGTGTGGCGATTATGCACAAGCTAACAGTATGTAGTATCTGTCATTAGTGTGGGGATTTTTGCACAGGGTAACTGTTAAAAGTGTCTGACATAAGTACATGGAGGTTTAGGTGATAATGCACAGGTTAACTGTATAAAGTGTCTGACATCAGTACAGGGAGGTTAAGGTGACAATGCACATGGTAACTGTATAAAGTGTCTGACATCAGTACAGGAGGTGTTTCACATCAGTACAGGGAAGTTTAGGTGACAATGTACAGGGTGAATGTATAAAGTGTCTGACATCAGTACAGGGAGGTTTAGGTGACAATGTACAGGGTAACTGTATAAAGTGTCTGACATCAGTACAGGAGGTGTTTGACATCAGTACAGGGAGGTTAAGGTGACAATGCACAGGGTAACTGTATAAAGTGTCTGACATCAGTACAGGGGGTGTTTGACATCAGTACAGGGAGGTTTAGGTGACAATGCACAGGGTAACTGAATAAAGTGTCTGACATGGGAGTGTTTGACGATTATGCACAGAGTAACTGTATTAAGTGTCTGACATCCTTACAGGGAGGTTTAGGTGACAATGCACAGGGTAACTGTATAAAGTATCTGACATGGGAGTGTTTGGCCGCGATTCAGTTGATAATGCACAGGATAACTGTATGAAGTGTCTGACATAAGTACAGGGAGGTTTAGGTTACAATGCACAGGGTAACTGTATGAAGTGTCTGACATCAGTACAGGGAGGTTTAGGTGACAATACACAGGGTAACTGCATAAAGTGTTTGACATCAGTACAGGGAGGTTTAGGTGACAATGCACAGGGTAACTTTATAAAGTGTTTGACATCAGTACAGGGAGGTTTAGGTGACAATGCACAGGGTAACTGTATGAAGTGTCTGACATCAGTACAGGGAGGTTTAGGTGACAATGCACAGGGTAACTATATAAAGTGTCTGACATCAGTACAGGGAGGTTTAGGTGACAATGCACAGGGTAACTGTATGAAGTGTCTGACATCAGTACAGGGAGGTTTAGGTGACAATACACAGGGTAACTGCATAAAGTGTTTGACATCAGTACAGGGAGGTTTAGGTGACAATGCACAGGGTAACTTTATAAAGTGTTTGACATCAGTACAGGGAGGTTTAGGTGACAATGCACAGGGTAACTGTATGAAGTGTCTGACATCAGTACAGGGAGGTTTAGGTGACAATGCACAGGGTAACTATATAAAGTGTCTGACATCAGTACAGGGGGTGTTTGACATCAGTACAGGGAAGTTTAGGTGACAATGCACAAGGTAACTGTATAAAGTATCTGACATGGGAGTGTTTGGCGATTATGCACAGGATAACTGTATCAAGTGTCTGACATCAGTACAGGGAGTTTTTTTTTAAAATCTCTTTTTATTGATACTTTTTCTCTTGAAAGTACAATAATAAATACAGAGTACCAGGATCCAGTGGTTCAAAATGAAAAAATAAGTGATATTTGTCGACAGGTGGAAGAAACAACAGAGTGTCTGTCATTAGTACAGGGAGTGTGGCGATTATGCACAGGGTAACTGTATGTAGTGTCTGTCATTAGTACAAGGAATGTTTGGGGATAATGAAATGGGTAACTGTATGGAGTGTCTGTCATTACTACAGAGAGTGTGGCGATTATGCACAGGGTAACTGTATGTAGTGTCTGTCATTAGTACAAAGAGTGTGGCGATTATGCACAGGGTAACTGTAAGTAGTGTCTGTCATTAGTACAGGGAGTGTGGCGATTATGCACAGGGTAACTGTATGTAGTGTCTGTTATTAGTACAGGGAGTGTGGCGATTATGCACAGGGTAACTGTATGTAGTGTCTGTCATTAGTACAGGGAGTGTGGCGATTATGCACAGGGTAACTGTATGTAGTGTCTGTCATTAGTACAGGGAGTGTGGCGATTATGCACAGGGTAACTGTATGTAGTATCTGTCATTAGTATAGGGAGTGTGGGGATTATGCACAGGGTAACTGTATAAAGTGTCTGACATAAGTACATGGAGGTTTAGGTGATAATGCACAGGGTAACTGTATGAAGTGCCTGATATAAGTACGTGGAGGTTTAGGTGACAATGCACAGGGTAACTGTATGAAGTGTCTGACAGTACAGGGGGTGTTTGACATCAGTACATGGAGGTTTAGGTGACAATGCACAGGGTAACTGTATGAAGTGTCTGACATAAGCACATGGAGGTTTAGGTGGCAATGCACAGGGTAATTGTATGAAGTGTCTGATATAAGTACATGGATGTTTAGGTGACAATGCACAGGGTAACTGTATGAAGTGTCTGACATCAGTACAGGGAGGTTTAGGTGACAATGCACAGGGTAACTGTATGAAGTGTCTGACATCAGTACAGGGAGGTTTAGGTGACAATGCACAGGGTAACTGTATGAAGTGTCTGACATCAGTACAGGGAGGTTTAGGTGACAATGCACAGGGTAACTGTATGAAGTGTCTGACATAAGTACATGGAGGTTTAGGTGACAAGACAATGCACAGGGTAACTGTATGAAGTGTCTGACATCAGTACAGGGAGGTTTAGGTGACAATGCACAGGGTAACTGTATGAAGTGTCTGACATCAGTACAGGGAGGTTTAGGTGACAATGCACAGGATAACTGTATAAAGTGTCTGACATCAGTACAGGGAGGTTTAGGTGACAATGCACAGGCTAACTGTATGGAGTGTCTGGCATTAGTGATGTCGCGAACAGTTCGCCGGAAAACAGTTCCCGGCGATCTTAGCTTGTTCGCCGCGGCGGGCGAACATATGCGATGTTCGATCCGCCCCCTATTCGTCATTATTGAGGAAACTTTGACCCTGTATCTCACAGTCTGCAGACACATTTGAGCCAATCAGCAGCAGACACTCCCTCCCAGACCCTCCCAGCTCCTGGGCAGCAGCCATTTTAGATTCATTACGATCCTGCATTCTTAGTGAGAGGAGGGTTAGTGCTGCTGCTGGTGATTTTATAGGGAAATTGATAGCTAGGCTAATGTATTCAGTGTCCACTACAGTCCTGAAGGACTCATCTAATCTCTGCTGTAAGGACAGCACCCCAAAAAGCCCTTTTTAGGGCTAGAACTTCAGCCCAAAAAAACCTTTTTAGGGTTAGAACTTCAGTCTTTTTTTTTTTTTTTTTTTTTTTTTATAAATCTAATTGCATTTCTCTGCCTGTCAGCTTGTGTGTGAGTTTCACAGCATATAATGTGATTAATTGCTCTGTGCCACCACTCCTATCTGGTGTAACATTAGTGTAAATTAAAAAAAAAATTTTTTTTTACATCAGTTTGCTATTGTAATCTAATTTCATTTTCCATTAGGCCTGTGTGTCAGGCCCACAGCATATACTGTGATTAATTGCTCTGTGCCACCACTGATATCTGGTGTAACATTAGTGTAAATTAAAAAAAAAAAAAAACTTTTACATCAGTTTGCTAGTGTAATCTAATTTCATTTTCCAACAGTCCTGTGTGCCAGGCCCACAGCATATACTGTGATTAATTGCTCTGTGCCACCACTCATATCTGGTGTAACATTAGGGTAAATTTAAAAAAAAAACTTTTACATCAGTTTGCTAGTGTAATCTAATTTCATTTTCCATTAGGCCTGTGTGTCAGGCCCACAGCATATACTGTGATTAATTGCTCTGTGCCACCACTCCTATCTGGTGTAACATTAGTGTAAATTAAAAAAAAAAAAAACTTTTACATCAGTTTGCTAGTGTAATCTAATTTCATTTTCCATCAGGCCTGTGTGTCAGGCCCACAGCATATACTGTGATTAATTGCTCTGTGCCACCACTCATATCTGGTGTAACATTAGTGGAAATGTAAAAAAAAAACCTTTACATCAGTTTGCTAGTGTAATCTAATTTCATTTTCCATCAGGCCTGTGTGTCAGGCCCACAGCATATACTGTGATTAATTGCTCTGTGCCACCACTGATATCTGGTGTAACATTAGTGGAAATTTAAAAAAACAACTTTTACATCTGTTTGCTAGTGTAATCTAATTTCATTTTCCATCAGGCCTGTGATTAATTGCATTTGCCTGCCTGTCAGCCTGTGTGTGAGGCTCACAGCATATACTGTGATTAATTGCTCTGTGCCACCACCCTGTATCTCACAGTCTGCAGACACATTTGAGCCAATCAGCAGCAGACACTCCCTCCCAGACCCTCCCAGCTCCTGGGCAGCAGCCATTTTAGATTCATTACGATCCTGCATTCTTAGTGAGAGGAGGGTTAGTGCTGCTGCTGGTGATTTTATAGGGAAATTGATAGCTAGGCTAATGTATTCAGTGTCCACTACAGTCCTGAAGGACTCATCTAATCTCTGCTGTAAGGACAGCACCCCAAAAAGCCCTTTTTAGGGCTAGAACTTCAGCCCAAAAAAACCTTTTTAGGGTTAGAACTTCAGTCTTTTTTTTTTTTTTTTTTTTTTTTTATAAATCTAATTGCATTTCTCTGCCTGTCAGCTTGTGTGTGAGTTTCACAGCATATAATGTGATTAATTGCTCTGTGCCACCACTCCTATCTGGTGTAACATTAGTGTAAATTAAAAAAAAAATTTTTTTTTACATCAGTTTGCTATTGTAATCTAATTTCATTTTCCATTAGGCCTGTGTGTCAGGCCCACAGCATATACTGTGATTAATTGCTCTGTGCCACCACTGATATCTGGTGTAACATTAGTGTAAATTAAAAAAAAAAAAAAAACTTTTACATCAGTTTGCTAGTGTAATCTAATTTCATTTTCCAACAGTCCTGTGTGCCAGGCCCACAGCATATACTGTGATTAATTGCTCTGTGCCACCACTCATATCTGGTGTAACATTAGGGTAAATTTAAAAAAAAAACTTTTACATCAGTTTGCTAGTGTAATCTAATTTCATTTTCCATTAGGCCTGTGTGTCAGGCCCACAGCATATACTGTGATTAATTGCTCTGTGCCACCACTCCTATCTGGTGTAACATTAGTGTAAATTAAAAAAAAAAAAAACTTTTACATCAGTTTGCTAGTGTAATCTAATTTCATTTTCCATCAGGCCTGTGTGTCAGGCCCACAGCATATACTGTGATTAATTGCTCTGTGCCACCACTCATATCTGGTGTAACATTAGTGGAAATGTAAAAAAAAAACCTTTACATCAGTTTGCTAGTGTAATCTAATTTCATTTTCCATCAGGCCTGTGTGTCAGGCCCACAGCATATACTGTGATTAATTGCTCTGTGCCACCACTGATATCTGGTGTAACATTAGTGGAAATTTAAAAAAACAACTTTTACATCTGTTTGCTAGTGTAATCTAATTTCATTTTCCATCAGGCCTGTGATTAATTGCATTTGCCTGCCTGTCAGCCTGTGTGTGAGGCTCACAGCATATACTGTGATTAATTGCTCTGTGCCACCACTCCTATCTGGTGTAACATTAGTGTAAATTTAAAAAAAAAAAAACTTTACATCAGTTTGCTAGTGTAATCTAATTTTATTTTCCATCAGGCCTGTGTGTCAGGCCCACAGCATATACTGTGATTAATTGCTCTGTGCCACCACTCATATCTGGTGTAACATTAGTGTAAATGTAAAAAAAAAAACTTTTACATCAGTTTGCTAGTGTAATCTAATTTCATTTTCCATCAGGCCTGTGTGTCAGGCCCACAGCATATACTGTGATTAATTGCTCTGTGCCACCAATGATATCTGGTGTAACATTAGTGTAAATGTAAAAAAAAACCTTTTACATCAGTTTGCTAGTGTAATCTAATTTCATTTTCCATCAGGCCTGTGTGTAAGGCCCACAGCATATACTGTGATTAATTGCTCTGTGCCACCACTCCTTTCTGGTGTAACATTAGTGTAAATTTTAAAAAAAAACTTTTACATCAGTTTGCTATTGTAATCTAATTTCATTTTCCATTAGGCCTGTTTGTCAGGCCCACAGCATATACTGTGATTAATTGCTCTGTGCCACCACTAATATCTAGTGTAACATTAGTGTAAATTTAAAAAAAAAAAACTTTTACATCAGTTTGCTAGTGTAATCTAATTTCATTTTCCATCAGGCCTGTGTGTCAGGCCCACAGCATATACTGTGATTAATTGCTCTGTGCCACCACTCATATCTGGTGTAACATTAGTGTAAATGTAAAAAAAAAAACTTTTACATCAGTTTGCTAGTGTAATCTAATTTCATTTTCCATCAGGCCTGTTTGTCAGGCCCACAGCATTTACTGTGATTAATTGCTCTTTGCCACCACTGATATCTGGTGTAACATTAGTGTAAATGTAAAAAAAAAAAAAACTTTTACATCAGTTTGCTAGTGTAATCTAATTTAATTTTCCATTAGGCCTGTGTGTCAGGCCCACAGCATATACTGTGATTAATTGCTCTGTGCCACCACTGATATCTGGTATAATATTAGTGTAAATTTTAAAAAAAAACCTTTTACATCAGTTTGCTAGTGTAATGTAATTTGATTTTCCATCAGTCCTGTGTGCCAGGTCCACAGCATATACTGTGATTAATTGCTCTGTGCCACCACTCATATCTGGTGTAACATTAGGGTAAATTAAAAAAAAAAAAAAATTACATCAGTTTGCTACTGTAATGTAATTTCATTTTCCATCAGGCCTGTGTGTCAGGGCCACAGCATATACTGTGATTAATTGCTCTGTGCCACCACTCCTATTTTATGTAACATTAGTGTAAATTTAAAAAAAAAACAACTTTTACATCAGTTTGCTATTGTAATCTAATTTCATTTTCCATTAGGCCTGTGTGCCAGGCCCACAGCATATACTGTGATTAATTGCTCTGTGCCACCACTCATATCTGGTGTAACATTAGGGTAAATTTAAAAAAAAATAATTTTACATCAGTTTGCTACTGTAATGTAATTTCATTTTCCATCAGACCTGTGTGTCAGGCCCACAGCATATACTGTGATTAATTGCTCTGTGCCACCACTGATATCTGGTGTAACATAAGTGTAAATTAAAAAAACAAAAACTTTTACATCAGTTTGCTAGTGTAATCTAATTTCATTTTCCATTAGGCCTGTGTGTCAGGCCCACAGCATATACTGTGCCTAATTGCTCTGTTTTCCACCACTCATATCTGGTGTAACATTAGTGTAATTTTTTTTATAAAAAACTTTTACATCAGTCTGCTAGTGTAATCTAATTGCAGTTGCCAGGCCAGCCTGCCACTGCCAGCCTCAGTGCCACCACTCATATCTGGTGTAACATTAGTGTAAATTTTTTAAAAATTTTTTTTACAGACTGCTAGTGTCATTTAATTTTAGTTGCCAGGCCAGCCTGCCACTAGTGCCAGCCTGTGTGTCAGGCTCCCAGCATATACTGTGCCTACTTCCATCCTCAGTGACACCACTCCTATCTGTTGTAACATTAGTGTAATTTTTTTTATAAAAAACTTTTACATCAGTCTGCTAGTGTTATTTAATTTTAGTTGCCAGGCCAGCGTGCCACTAGTGCCAGCCTGTGTGTCAGGCTCCCAGCACTGTGCCTACTTCCATCCTCAGTGCCACCACTCCTATCTGTTGTAACATTAGTGTAAATTTAAAAAAAAAAACATTTTACTTCAGTCTGCTAGTGTTATTTAATTGCAGTTGCCTGCCTGCCAGCATGTGTGCCAGGCTCACTTTCCAACTAGTGCCACCAATCATATTTGTTATAACAGTAGTGTAAATATTTAAAAAAAAAACTTTTTTGACTGTGAAACATCAGTCTGTTAGTGTAATGTAATTGAAGTTGCCTGCCTGCCAGCGTGTGTGCCAGGCCCACTTGCCAAGTTAGTGGCACCACTCATATTTGTTGTAACAGTAGTGTAAATATTTAAAATAAAAACTTTTTTGACTGTGAAACATCAGTCTGCTAGTGCAATCGAATTGCAGTTGCCTGCCTGCCAGCCAGCCAGCGTGTGTGCCAGGCCCACTTGCCAACTAGTGCCACCAATCATATTTGTTATAACAGTATTGTAAATATTTAAAAAAAACAAAAAACTTTTTTGACTGTGAAACATCATTCAGCTAGTTTAATCTAATTGCAGTTGCCTGCCTGCCTGCCTGCCAGCGTGTGTGCCAAGCCCACTTGCCAACTAGTGCCACCAATCATATTTGTTATAACAGTAGTGTAAATATTTAAAAAAAAAATATTTGGACTGTGAAACATCAGTCTGCTAGTGTAATCTAATTGAAGTTGCCTGCCTGCCAGCGTCTGTGCCAGGCCCACTTGCCAACTAGTGCCACCAATCATATTTGTTATAACAGTAGTGTAAATATTTAAAAAAAAAAAATTTGGACTGTGAAACATCAGTCTGCTATTGTAATCTTATTGCATTTGCCTGCCTGCCAGCGTGTGTGCCAGGCTCACTTGCCAAGTTAGTGGCACCAATCATATTTGTTATAACAGTAGTGTAAATATTTAAAAAAAAAAAAAAATTTGGACTGTGAAACATCAGTCTGCTATTGTAATCTTATTGCATTTGCCTGCCTGCCAGCGTGTGTGCCAGGCTCACTTGCCAAGTTAGTGGCACCAATCATATTTGTTGTAACAGTAGTTTAAATATTTAAAAAATAAACATTTTTGACTGTGAAACATCAGTCTGCTTTTTTGTGTCAGGCTCACAGCGTATCTGGTGTAACATTAGTGTAAATTTTTTTTAATTTTTTTTTACAGACTGCTAGTGTTATTTAATTTTAGTTGCCAGGCCAGCCTGCCACTAGTGCCAGCCTGTGTGTCAGGCTCCCAGCATATACTGTGCCTACTTCCATCCTCAGTGACACCACTCCTATCTGTTGTAACATTAGTGTAATTTTTTTTATAAAAAACTTTTACATCAGTCTGCTAGTGTTATTTAATTTTAATTTTAGTTGCCAGGCCAGCGTGCCACTAGTGCCAGCCTGTGTGTCAGGCTCCCAGCACTGTGCCTACTTCCATCCTCAGTGCCACCACTCCTATCTGTTGTAACAATAGTGTAAATTTAAAAAAAAAAACATTTTACTTCAGTCTGCTAGTGTTATTTAATTGCAGTTGCCTGCCTGCCAGCATGCCAACTAGTGCCACCAATCATATTTGTTATAACAGTAGTGTAAATATTTTAAAAAAAAACTTTTTTGACTGTGAAACATCAGTCTGTTAGTGTAATGTAATTGAAGTTGCCTGCCTGCCTGCCAGCGTGTGTGCCAGGCCCACTTGCCAAGTTAGTGGCACCACTCATATTTGTTGTAACAGTAGTGTAAATATTTAAAATAAAAACTTTTTTGACTGTGAAACATCAGTCTGCTAGTGCAATCGAATTGCAGTTGCCTGCCTGCCAGCCAGCCAGCGTGTGTGCCAGGCCCACTTGCCAACTAGTGCCACCAATCATATTTGTTATAACAGTAGTGTAAATATTTAAAAATAAAATATTTGGACTGTGAAACATCAGTCTGCTAGTGTAATCTAATTGAAGTTGCCTGCCTGCCAGCGTCTGTGCCAGGCCCACTTGCCAACTAGTGCCACCAATCATATTTGTTATAACAGTAGTGTAAATATTTAAAAAAAAAAAATTTGGACTGTGAAACATCAGTCTGCTATTGTAATCTTATTGCATTTGCCTGCCTGCCAGCGTGTGTGCCAGGCTCACTTGCCAAGTTAGTGGCACCAATCATATTTGTTGTAACAGTAGTTTAAATATTTAAAAAATAAACATTTTTGACTGTGAAACATCAGTCTGCTTTTTTGTGTCAGGCTCACAGCGTATACTGTGCCCACTTGCCCAGTGGCACCACTCATATTTTGTTTAATAGTAGTGTAAGTCTACATTTAAAAAAAAAAATGACAGGCAGAGGCAGGCCACCCCGCAGGTGCCATCGTGGTCGTGGTGCTGTGATTCCCTTTGACCCTACAATAATGCACAGTGTTCAGAGGCCACGTGCCATGAACGCAAAAAGTTCTGAGGAGGACCTAGTTGAATGGCTAACACAGGACACCCAATCTTCTACAGCTTCCGCTCCTAACCTTGACGCACCATCCACCTCCAGCTTAGCTGCAGGCACCTCTCAAGTGACCAGTGCCACTCGCCCGCCTGCCACCACCACCAACACTAGCACCACAGCCGCTTCACTTGATCTGTCAGAGGAGTTATTGACACATCAGTTGGAAGAAATGAGTGATGCGCAACCATCATTGACAGAGGATGTAGATAACAGTGATATGTCTCAGTCAGGCAGCATTACAGACATGGACATACGGTGTGATGATGATGGTGATGTTGTACCCGCTGCTGCTTCCTTGATTTCCTTGATTTTTCCCTGTTGATTTGTCAGATACAAGTGAAGCGGTTGATGATGATGCATCCGTGGATGTCACGTGGGTGCCCGCTAGAAGAGAAGAAGAGGGGGAAAGTTCAGATGGGGAGACAGAGAGGAGGAGGAGGAGATGAGTTGGAAGCAGGGGGAGGTCGTCGCAAGGAGATAGTGGCACAGTCAGACAGCATGCATTGGCACCCGGGGTCAGCCAGACAGCACGCCAATCAACGCATGCTGTTGCCACCACCAGAATGCTGTCATCGCAGAGCTCAGCAGTGTGGCAGGGCAGGTATAGAGGAGGTAGGAAGAGTGCTGGATCAGGCCGTAGATGAGCGTGACGAGGAAGAGTTGTGGTCTCCATCACCACCAGAAACAGCCTTATCAGCATCGCTTGTTAGACCAGCGGCAACGCAGGATGAGGATTGTGAGGAAGAGGAGTCAGAGGAGGAATGTGGCTTTGAGGAGGAGGAGGAAGACCAAGCACAACAGGCATCCCAGGGTGCTCATTGTTGTCACCTATCTGGTACCCGTGGTGTTATACGTGACTGGGGGGAAGAAGATACCTTCAGTGAGATCAGTGAGGACGAGGAACGGGACAGGATTAGCTCGGCATCCAACCTTGTGCAAATGGGGTCTTTCATGCTGTCGTGCCTGTTGAGGGACCCTTGTATAAAAAAGTCGGAAAGGATGGAGCAGTTCAAAAATAAATTAAAAAGTATGCTTTACACAGCGTATAAGTTTGATGTCACAGTACAACGGGAATCTAACAGGGGAAGAGATGAAAGTAATCCTCCTCCCACGACCACGCCGGCAAGGACAGGATGCTTTCCAGACGTGTTGTTGATGGAGGACATGCAGACCTTTTTAACTCCTATGCATCGTCACAGCCCTTCGGGATCTAGCCTCAGAGAAAGACTCAACCGACAGGTAGCAGACTACCTAGCATTAACTGCAGATCTCGACACTCTGAGGAGCGATGGACCCCTTGACTACTGGGTGTGCAGGCTTGACCTGTGGCCTGAGCTATCCCAATTTGCAATCGAACTTCTGGCCTGCCCCGCTTCAAGTGTCCTGTCAGAAAGGACCTTCAGTGCAGCAGGAGGTATTGTCACTGAGAAGAAAAGTCGCCTAGGTCAAAAAAGTCTTGATTATCTCACCTTTATTAAAATGAATGAGGGATGGATCCTGAAGGGACTGACATTGTGCGATACATTAGAGTAAAAAAGGCCTGATGAGATGAGCTGCCTTGGGCTACAAATGGTACACACGCTGCTGTATTTTATCCTCGAATGGCAGATGACTTGCGTGACTTACCTGCCAACAACTAGGGTTCAAGCCGCAATGTTTTAGGCACTTTTTAACTGTCAAACAAACATCAATTTTTCTGGCCACTGCTACAGCAGCGGCTGCAACAATACCTGCTTTTTCAGGCATTTTTACATGCCTAATTTTTCTGGCCTCTGGTGCTGCACTGTGGCTACAAGACCCAAACCAAAAAAAAGGCACATAACAGTGATTAAACTGTTAAGAATAGTACTACTTAACACACCACTCATATCTGGTGGCACAGTAGATTGCACGCGCAGTGCCCCAAATTTGAAGTAGGAGGACCGACCAAGCATCTTTTTCCATCTCCCGGTTCCTAAAAATTATCTCCGGGTTCCTAAAATCGATGCCATACCTGTACTCTATTGTGCAAAAGGATGGCATATGTGGTATTTCATGCTGTTGTGCCTGTTGAGGGTCGGGGACCCTCGTATAAAAAGGCTGAAGGAGAACGACCTCTACTGGGTGTCCAAGCATCTTTTTCCAACTCCCGGATGTAGCGGTACTCCACTAGGGGTTCTCCCTTCCTCTGTCCAAACCCAGGGGTGGCCACCGGATAGTGGGACCAGAGATATAGTTGCTGAGACCGGGGTCAAGCCAGCGGGTGTATCTCCCCCAGCTGGGCTGGTCTCAGTGGACTCCCAGTCAGGTAGCGTCCTCTCTGCCCTGCAGCTCTTTCTTGGCAGGTATCGTCCCCTCTGCCTATCTGTTTCTAGGCAGGAATAAATCCCCCTGCCAGGCTGCTTCTTGGCAGGAATAGATCCCTATGCCTCCAAATAGTGGGACCAGGGCTATCGTGACTGAGACCAGGGTCAAGCCAGCGGCTGTATCTCCCCCAGCTGGGCTGGTCTCAGTGGGCTCCCAGGCGTCCCCTCTGCCTGTCTGCTTCTAGGCAGGAATAGATCCCTCTGCCTCACTGCACACTTCCAGCAGGTAGCGTGCCCTCTGGTTTCTTATGGGCAGGAATCGATCCCTCTGCCTTGCTGCTCCTTTCAGGCAGGCCAGCTCTTTGCATACAGTCCCACAGACTCTGTAACAGAATGCAGGGTCAGAACCTCTGCAACTGGTATACCTGAAAGAATCAGACAGCACAAAAAGGTAATCCCGGACCCCAACCTGTACTCGATTGTGCAAAAGGAAGTAACCTTAACTTGGGTCCCAGCCCCATGTTTTATTGTTATACTCTGTCAGGGAAATTATATAACTATCAATCGTATCAATCAAATATATATTGCATCTATTGATCTCTGTAATTCGTATCGATCAAATGTATATTGCATCTTTTGATCTATGTAATTCGTACCTATCAAATGTATATTGCATCTTTTGATCCATGTAATTCGTATCTATCAAATGTATATTGCATCTTTTGATCTATGTAATTCGTACCTATCAAATGTATATTGCATCTTTTGATCCATGTAATTCGTATCTATCAAATGTATATTGCATCTTTTGATCTATGTAATTCGTACCTATCAAATGTATATTGCATCTTTTGATCCATGTAATTTGTATCTATCAAATGTATATTGCATCTTTTGATCTATGTAATTCGTATCTATCAAATGTATATTGCATATTTTGATCTATGCTATTCGTACCTATCAAATGTATATTGCATCTATTGATCTATGTAATCTATCTATCAAATCTATTGATCTCGTGGCCGGACTGTTTTGTGACAGCCACTTGTGTTTCGGCCAAATTTGAAGTAGGAGGACAGACCAAGCATCTTCTTCCATCTCCCTTTTTCCGAAAAATAAGGCCATATAGACCTCCCCCGATAGGGGGAGTAACAGGTATTAAACTGCTAAGAATAGTACTACTTAGTGCTTAACACACCACGGGTCCCAGACCGCATGTTTTATTGTTATACTCTGTCAGGAAAATGATATAACTATCAATCGTATCAATTAAATATATATTGCATCTATTGATCTCTGTAATTCGTATCGATCAAATGTATATTGCATCTTTTGATCTATGTAATTCGTACCTATAAAATGTATATTGCATCTTTTGATCTGCCTTGCTGCTCCTTTCAGGCAGGCCAGCTCTTTGCATAGAGGCCCACAGACTCTGTAACAGATCTCTCTTGCAGGGAGAGGTGCAGCCAGAATGCAGGGTCAGAACCTCTGCAACTGGTATACTCGATTGTGCAAAAGGAAGTAACCTTACCATGGGTCCCAGCCCGCATGTTTTATTGACTTATAGAATGGGTGGCGTGCAGTACTTAAGCCTGTTGTGCTGAAAAGCTTCATCTAAATTTACAGTGCTCCTGCCTGTTTTCGTGCACCTGGCTTTCAAATTGGAGGAGAAACAAGATACCTGTATCACATTCTCTTACTCTGATTTAGAAGCAGCAAGAATAACCACTCTAACAAAAGGGTCAAAAGACTTTCTAAAGGTAGCCCCGTCTGAACATACAACTCAGGAATATGAAAAGTTGTCTAAAAAGAACCTGGCTTTTAACCTGCATGCAAACACCCTGGCGGAATACCACCGGGTTAAGCGAATCCCAAGAGGCCTGAGGATGGGAGCAAGACCCACATTGATGAAGGATAACCAGGATTATTGCAACCGCTTTGAACATATATTGAACAAATGTTCAATGGACATCATTGTCCTAACCGTAGAGTGTCTAAATAAAGAAATTGAAGAGCAAAACATCAAACTGTCTGAAATGGAAAATAGCCTGAGAAAAAACTTACCGACAGCTGAGTTGGAGAAAATATTGCAAGACACCAATACGAAAATCACTGAGTTGAAGAAGGTAATAGAAGAGAGAAAACGTACAAAATTCGCCTGGGATGAATCAGACTACTCCACTGATAAAGTGTACAGATGGCGCTATGACCCAGAGGGCGCCCAACGGAGATACACGCCGCGCACCAGAAGACGTCAGAGCCATGGGCCGACGCAAAGCGGCAGTAGCACAGAGTCGCAGGATACATCGCCAGGGGAGTCAGACCCAGACACAGACGGGGCGGACACAAGCACCAGCGGCAACTCAAAGGAAACAAAGAAGAAGGCAACACGACAATTACGCTCAAGGCGAAGACACTAAATGGGGACCACCATGATGATGAATGGGAAGAGATCCGGTTACCGGGGGTAAGCAATGATGTTGAAACTGTCATGTCAACATCTACCCCATTAGAGACATACAAAAATAATGTTATTAATATTTCCAAACACAAACTTTCTAAGCCTGAACTAGAACTGTTAAATAAAAGTCTTTCATTTTGCCCAGTAAAAAACTGTAACTTCTTTCAGCTGCAAAAAGACCTGCATAGATTTATAAGAACCTTAAAGTTAAAGACTTTGAATTGGGCTGAAAATGTAAATATAAATAATGAGAATCCAACGATCCATTTAAAACAACTTGGGTTAAGAAAGAAAAGTAAATATAACCCTATTGTAAATAATCACAGTATAGGGACTTTTTCAACTCTAGTTCAGAGGGATATTTCAAAATTACAAACAAAAGTTGAGAAATATAGAAAAAATGGTAATAACTATAAACAGATGGGTAATAACATGACTGTTGATCATCATTCAGCCTTAAAGAATTTGCAAGGACACCCTGAAATTATTTTAAAAAGAGCGGACAAGGGAGGAGCAACAGTGGTGTTAGATAAAAATGCTTATATTGATGAAATTAAAAACCAATTGAACAATGAGGCAGTATACAAAAAACTTAACCATAACCCTGTCTTTAAATTACAAAAAGAAATTAAAATGATCATTTCAAAAGCAGAAAATAAAGGGATAATAGGTAAAGATGTTGTTTCTTTTCTGCAGGTGGATAATCCATATACACCTCTAATGTATGTTCTACCCAAAATACACAAAGATATAAAAAACCCTCCAGGGCGCCCTATTGTTGCAAGCACCAATTCAGTCTTCACAAATATTTCAATATTTTTGGATAAGATCTTACGCCCCTATGTTGAACGCTCCAGCTCCTTTATTAAAGATACAAATTATTTTTTATGTAAATTAGACTCTTTAGACCTCCCTAGCAGTAAATTGATTATGTTTAGTTTAGATGTAAAGAGTCACTACACTAATATAAAACATTCAAGTGGCATTGATGCTGTAGAAAATGCATTAAGGAATGACAATCAATACACTTCTGCACAAATAGATTTTTTTGTCCAGCTTCTAACAATTATACTATGTGGAAATTACTTTCTCTTCCAGGACGACTATTTCCTCCAACTCCAAGGTACTGCCATGGGTTCCAACGTCGCCCCAAATTATGCAAATATTTTTATGAACCTCTATGAGGAAAAGTATGTTTTTTCTAACGAATTATTTGTTCAATATGGCGCCACCTGGTGGCGATATATTGACGATATTTTCGGCATCTGGTGGGGCGACGTTGGAACCCTTGAAAAGTTTGTAAGTGATTTAAATTTATCATCAAGATATATAAAATTGAAATTGACTTGGAGCGAGGAGGTAGTTGATTTCCTGGACGTGAGAGTAATTAAATCAGACAACCAATTCAAAACTGATTTATTTAAGAGAAAAACTGACCGAAATAGTCTTTTGCGCTTTGAAAGTGCTCATCCACCTTCACTCCTGAAATCCCTACCCCACATTCAAATGTTGCGCGTCCGCAAAATTGTCTCCGATGAGAAAATACTGAATAAGAGACTTACAGAGATGGGAGAGAGATTCCTGGAAAGGGGTTATCCTAAAAGTCTAATAAAGAAAGAAATTGAAACTGTAAAATCAATTCCAAGAATAAATTTATTGCATCCAAAGGATAGAGCAAAGAAGGAAGATAACCAGAAGGATAGACTTATTTTTATAACAGAATATAATGCACAAAGTAATGAAATACAGCGCATCATTAGGAAACACTGGAATATTTTGTCTGACTGTAATCCATCTATTATAGAATTTCAGAGCCCTCCTATGTCTGCTTTTAAAAGAAGTAGTAACATCCAAAATAAATTGGTTAGAGCGGACATTGGTCCTAGCACTAAAAACAAACCCAGTTATATCACTACAAAAAATACTGGTTGCTACCCCTGTCTAGGGTGTTCATGTTGTAGCAACATGAGTAAAGGGTCAATTTTCTATCACCCTCATACTGGCAGAAAATATAACATAAAAGGCTATTTTACATGCTTAACTACTTTCATAATATACATGATTAAATGTCCATGTGGGGGGATCTATATAGGGGAATCTACCAGGTCCGCTAAGGAAAGAATAATTGAACATAAGAGCAACATTAGGACCGGTAATGTAAAAGCCCCTCTAGCCGCCCATTTTATAAAAGCTAACCATTCTATAAGTCAATTGAAATTTCAAATAATTGATAAAGTAGACATTCCACGTAGAGGAGGGGATAGAGAAATTCTATTAAAACAAAAAGAAGCATACTGGATATATGAATTTGAGAGTCTAGAACCCAAGGGGTTAATTAAGGACTGGGACCTTACAGTATTTTTATGATTATTATTGCTGAGATGTAAATTACAATCTATTGCTGTAATTCTATGATAAAGTGAAGGTTGGCTAAGAAATTAGTAATTGAATTAGTTATGGTTACTCTGCTGCTGTGTATATATAATGGGAAACATATAAATGTAAGTTAAATTAATGAGTAAGTTAATGTGTTAGATAAGAAAGAGTTAATTATACTTGAGCGCCACCTAGTGGTATACATGTATATAAGTCACTTGTTGGTTTGTATCAGGTATGGCATGAATAAGGGAGAGTAATCCCGAAATGTTGCCTTTTTTTACCTCCTTAATAAATGAATATTATATCTGCTGTCACCTGCCTGCTTTTCCTTTACTGTTATACTTTGTCAGGGAAATTATAGAACTATCAATCGTATCAATCAAATATATATTGCATCTATTGATCTCTGTAATTCGTATCGATCAAATGTATATTGCATCTTTTGATCTATGTTATTCGTATCTATCAAATGTATATTGCATCTTTTGATCTGCCTTGCTGCTTCTTTCAGGCAGGCCAGCTCTTAGCATAGAGGCCCACAGACTCTGTAACAGATCTCTCTTGCAGGAAGAGGTGCAGCCAGAATGCAGGGTCAGAACCAGTCTGCAACTGGTATACTCGATTGTGCAAAAGGAAACAACCTTACCATGGGTCCCAGACCGCATGTTTTATTGTTATACTCTGTCAGGGAAATGATAGAACTATCAATCGTATCAATCAAATATATATTGCATCTATTGATCTCTGTAATTCGTATCAATCAAATGTATATTGCATCTTTTGATCTATGTAATTCGTATCTATCAAATGTATATTGCATCTATTGATGTAATTCATATCTATCAAATGTATATTGCATCTTTTGATCCATGTAATTCGTATCTATCAAATGTATATTGCATCTTTTGATCTATGTAATTCGTATCTATCAAATGTAAATTGCATCTTTTGATCTATGTAATTCGTATCTATCAAATGTATATTGCATATTTTGATCTATGTAATTCGTATCTATCAAATGTATATTGCATCTATTGATCTATGTAATCTATGTATCTATCTATCTATCAAATCTATCGATCTCGTGGTTGTGCAAATGGACTGTTTGCGGTTGTTTGCGGTGCGTTAAACGGGGAGTTTGGTCTGTCACTGTGAAGCGGGCGTAACCCTTACACTACCTGATCGATACAACATCATACCTGATGTTTTAAAGCACGTTATTCAAAACAATTTAGGAATGTTAGGAATGTTAGGTGATTTATGCCCTTTATGGCTTAAAACCAGACTCTGCATCAACTATGTAATTTTCCATGGGAGTTTTGCCATGGATCCCCCTCCGGCATGCCACAGTCCAGGTGTTAGTCCCCTTGAAACAACTTTTCCATCACTATTGCGGCCATAAAGAGTCCCTGTGGGTTTTAAAATTCGCCTGTCCATTGAAGTCAAAGGCGGTTCGCCTGGTTCGCGAACATTTGCTGAAGTTCGCGTTCGCCATTCGCAAACGCAAAATTTTAGGTTTGCAACATTACTATCTGGCATTAGTACAGGGAGGTTTAGGTGATATTGCACAGGGTAACTGTATGAAGTATCTGGCATCAGTACAGGGAGGTTTAGGTGATAATGCACAGGGTAACTGTATGAAGTGTCTGACATCAGTACAGGGAGGTTTAGGTGACAATGCACAGGGTAACTGTATGAAGTGTCTGACATCAGTACAGGGAGGTTTAGGTGACAATGCACAGGGTAACTGTATGAAGTGTCTGACATCAGTACAGGGAGGTTTAGGTGACAATGCACAGGGTAACTGTATGAAGTGTCTGACATAAGTACAGGGAGGTTTAGGTGACAATGCACAGGGTAACTGTATGAAGTGTCTGACATAAGTACAGGGAGGTTTAGGTGACAATGCACAGGGTAACTGTATGAAGTGTGTGACATCAGTACAGGTTTTTTACATAAGTACAGGCAGGTGTAGGTGAAAATGCACAGGGTAACTGTATGGAGTGTCTAGCATCAGTACAGGGAGGTTTAGGTGATATTGCACAGGGTAATTGCATGAAGTGTCTTATATAAGTACAGGGAGGTTTAGGTGACAATGCACAGGGTAACTGTATGAAGTGTCTGACATCAGTACAGTTGTTTTTTTTGACATAAGTACAGGGAGGTTTAGGTGAAAATGCACAGGGTAACCGTATGGAGTGTCTGGCATCAGTACAGGGAGGTTTAGGTGACAATGTACAGGGTAACTGTATGAAGTGTCTGACATCAGTACAGGGAGGTTTAGGTGACAATGCACAGGGTAACTGTATGAAGTGTATGACATCAGTACAGGGAGGTTTAGGTGACAATGCACAGGGTAACTGTATGAAGTGTCTGACATCAGTACAGGGAGGTTTAGGTGACAATGCACAGGGTAACTATATGAAGTGTCTGACATCAGTATAGTTGTTGTTTTTTTACATAAGTACAGGGAGGTTTAGGTGGCAATGCACAGGGTAACTGTATGAAGTGTCTGACATCAGTACAGGGAGGTTTAGGTGACAATGCACAGGGTAACTGTATGAAGTGTCTGACATAAGTACAGGGAGGTTTAGGTGACAATGCCCAGGGTAAATGTATGAAGTTTCTGGCATCAGTACAGGGAGGTTTAGGTGACAATGCCCAGGGTAAATGTATGAAGTTGCTGGCATCAGTACAGGGAGGTTTAGGTGACAATGCACAGGGTAACTGTATGAAGTGTCTGACATAAGTACAGGGAGGTTTAGGTGACAATGCCCAGGGTAAATGTATGAAGTGTCTGGCATCAGTACAGGGAGGTTTAGGGGACAATGCCCAGGGTAAATGTATGAAGTTTCTGGCATCAGTACAGGGAGGTTTAGGTGACAATGCCCAGGGTAACTGTATGAAGTGTCTGGCATCAGTACAGGGGTTGTTTGACATCAGTACAGGGAGTTTTTTAGGTGATAATGCACAGGGTTACTGTATGTAGTGTCTGTGATGAGTACATAGCATATTAGGAGGCATCACTGAGTATATCTGTATGGGTAACTGTACAGGGAGTGTTTGGTAATCATATATAAGGTAACTGTATAGAGTGTCTCGCCTCAGTACAGGGAATATTAAGCTATAATGTCTGGGGTTGATACTGCAAGGAATAGTTGGTGTTAGCTGAATGCAGTGACTATATGTGGGGTGTTTTGTGATGGTGTAGAAAGGACAATGTTTTGAGGTTTCATTTCAATATATATATATATTGTCTTTAATTCTGAACCTGTTTGGTGTTGCTTAATGGAACTATGTTACAAAACAAGTGAATAAAACTAAATAGCACATTAAGCACAGTTATGCTCCCCCCCCCCCCACACACACACACACAGTTCTCCGTGGTTACAATAAGGAAGTCCCCGAGTTTCTGTTTCCTCTTCATAACTGCATTTAAAACAGGAAACTGAGTGCAGTAGAGTGACAAAAGAAAAGAACATTGTAAGAAAATATATGCTGCTAAGCAAGGCTGTGTTTGACAGCTGTGTTAATACTGAGGGGTGACAGGGAAGGCAGTAAGAGGGGCATACTGAGATGTCTTACAGCTGGTACCATGGGAACATCACTCGTTCCAAAGCTGAAGATCTCCTGTCTATGGTTGGCAAAGATGGGAGTTATCTTGTCCGGGACAGCGAATCTGTGTGTGGGGCATATGCTCTATGCGTGCTGTAAGTTACAGTTTTTTCTTGGCTATTAGGCACAGGTTCTGAATCTGAAAGTTAATTACAATGCATTATACAGTATAGCTATAACTAAACCTGACAATTATAACAGCTCATTTATTCACTGCAAGGGATGACTAACTGACTGCCCAAAACCAGCTTAGTCATTTATTATCAATATCTAAAAAAATAAATTATTATCACTGTCAAAGGAATGCAGGAATTAGCTTTTTACATTTACTTCAAGTTAATTTGTTGCAATCCTATGTAATATGTTGGTGCTTGTTGATCCTATGAAATAATACTAGTGAGACGAAAATGATGTGCTGGCTACAACCCTTGTGCTATACGTTGTGTGAGTTAGTTCAATTGCTAAGTTGTGTAGAGAAATGTATATAGAACTGTTAAAAGGAGAAATGTATTTTACATTAGCACTTCTATTTATGTGTATGGCTGTTTACAATAATAAAGATGGATGCCATACTGTGAGATGTCCATTTTTGAAGACCAACTAATGATGCGTTAAAGGATTAATACACATTGTATAATTGCATAATCAACAAATAAATAATAAAATTAGTCTGAATTTCGAATGAGCAGTAGATTGATTTTTTTTCTGAAAAAATATCAGTTAGTTCAATTTTCTTTCCCCCTGTATCATGTGACAGCCATCAGCCAATCACAAAATGCATATACAAATATTTTGTGAATTATTGCACATGCTCAGTAGCAGCTTAGAAAGCGTGCATATAAAAAGGTGGTGCACATTTTGACAATCAAAGTGAAATGGAATGTTTTTTAAAATTCCTTGCTCTAACTTCATCATGAAAGCTTAACTATGACTTTAGAGTTCCTTTAATAAGGATTTTAATGACCCTGTTTTTCATGGTCTCTTGGTACCATGGCGGAATCAATTACAAATTTCCCCCTGTATCATGTGACAGCCATCAGCCAATCACAAAATGCATATACAAATATTTTGTGAATTATTGCACATGCTCAGTAGCAGCTTAGAAAGCGTGCATATAAAAAGGTGGTGCACATTTTGACAATCAAAGTGAAATGGAATGTTTTTTAAAATTCCTTGCTCTAACTTCATCATGAAAGCTTAACTATGACTTTAGAGTTCCTTTAATAAGGATTTTAATGACCCTGTTTTTCATGGTCTCTTGGTACCATGGCGGAATCAATTACAAATTTTAGTAGACTGAATATATTTTTGATATATATGACTTGTGAGGTGATATTACAACTTTAATTATAACTGACAAAGTCAGCTTGATTTTTTTTTTTTGTAGGTACCAAAGTTGTGTCTATACCTATAGAATCCTAACAAATGCAGAACAACAGCTATCAGTTCAGGTAAGAGAAAACGTTGTGGTGTATAACTGTCTACATATAAAACTGACACTAAAGTGATATCCCTGTTATATGTCTGTTAGGATGTTGAAATTCATATGGCCTCACTGTAGTGATAGCATTGACCGATGTTGCAACATTGCAGACTTTAGCAAGATCAACTAGTGATGACACACTATCAATATTTTAGTGTACAGCGATGAGGTAATAAAGATTATGGGTCAGATTTACAAGTGGAGCATTATTTAGCGCTTTTGCTAGAGCGCTAATTGTGCTAGAAGTAAACATTTTGCACACACCAGGTTGTGCTCGTATTATGAGTTGAAAGTATAAAGTTTGCGCTCTCATGCTAACGTATTCCCCCATAGAAGTCAATGAAGAAAAAAAGTGGAAAAAATACCTAACACCCTACTTGCACGCTAACCCAAACTCATATTCTCATGTGCGCTAATCCGACATGAAAATATGAATATTTCACATTCCAATGTTCTTCAAATAGAATATGATCTATTTATTCATAAATACATATTTCTCTCTCAATAAAATATACACAGATCTATACAAAATATAAAGACCTAGTTTAGAAGCACAACCCAAATGTATTTGGAACGCTCTATACCTGTATTGTCAGGTTTTGTGTAATGTTTAGTGTTAATATATGCATACGGGTCACTAAGTATCTAGTCTCTGAAACATAAAATAAGGTTGTTTGCCTCTGTAGTATAG
Source organism: Bombina bombina (assembly GCF_027579735.1). Classification (NCBI taxonomy): domain Eukaryota; kingdom Metazoa; phylum Chordata; class Amphibia; order Anura; family Bombinatoridae; genus Bombina; species Bombina bombina. Next base: position 26,205 of record NW_026512959.1, on the reverse strand, counting down.
TATCCATCTACAATGATAATTCAAAGATAAAGTTTGTGGGATATATTTTCCCAGATTTACTAAGTAAACTATATGTGGGAGGGCGGAATGAACAGCATGTTAATGGGACACCATTATCAGTAGTATTGTGGTATGAAAAACTAAATGAGACTGTCACTAGTGAGACTATTTAAAAATAAAAAGGGCATAGAATATGGTGTGAATGTAGAGCATTAGTGTACTTGGATTTAGTCATGTAGAGAGTATCTGATATTTGCATTACAATATAATGGGAGAGGCTCAAATATTCCTTGAGAAACTCAGTAGCAAGAGTCTCTGAACATATATAACAAACGGTCTTCAAGCAAGGGCTATAATATTAGTACTCTGCAGTTTTTGTTATTATCAACATAGGGATCAGTAAATGTTGTTGCTACTCCACATCTATGAAACTCCACTAGCATAAAATATATTATAGCATTATGTGATCAGCACTCAAGAACTAGTCAGTAGTTGCATATGGAGATATATCATAGCAGGGGTGGCCACAGACTTAGATAAAAGTAGACATGTTGTTTGACATTTTTTTAGAACTATATCTAAGACTTAGCTTCCCCCTATCTTATCATATGATCTATGTAGCCTTAGGGTAGTTGCATATAGCCCAGCAATCAAGATGAGTAACCCACACATTAAAAAGAACAACTAGCAAATCTACATTTCAAACAAAAATCAACTAATAAGTGACTTGAAAACAGGTGTAAAGTAGCCTTTTTTAACTGATGGTGTGGCTTTGTATACCATCTGTGACCACACGCTTTGTAGTATTTATCCTACACCAGATGGCCAGGGTAGATTAATTCCTGCAGTAACTTCACAGGAGGCCGTCGGACATTGTCCCCAGTAAAATGCTGCTGTCCCTGTCCAAGGATATATCTTGGCTGTAAAGTTCAGCACGATCAAGTTTATCACTGGAACGGGAAATTCCCCTCCCTCAATGGCTCTATAGTTGGTGAAGAAGGCAGTGAGGCCCTCTGCATTTCTCTTTGCACTCCTGACATCACTCCCATCAAGCAGGCTGGTTACCTCTATAGTTATATCCCTACTTTCGTCATGTAAGATGGATGGTAAACGCTGGGGCCCCTGAGCGTCACCTCAAGTACAAGCTGCTATGGAGGTAGCTTTGTAGGAAACGGGCTCTGCAGAGTCTGCCTCATCGGGCTGGAACACCATTTTTAGCATTTGTTCAAAAGCAGCCTGGCATTCATCCAGGAGGTTATCCAGCTCTCTGAAGATGTAAGCCGCAGACAGCATACCAAGTGGCTATAGCAGTGAAGGTTAGTAGAGATAGTTTGGAGCGTTTAGTCAATCCAGATCCGCTCATTGATCTCCACGTGGGCTGGAGCATGGCCTCTCCCAAGGACTATGAATAGTGAGAGTAGCGGCTAGGCAGTGAGGTTCTGACAGCAAAGTGTCTTTTTCTGCAGTATTAGGCTATTAAGTCTCCTGAGCCTTTAGAGTCCCAATATTAATATTTAATATTTAAGGCATAAGAGTCTGGATGGTCGCCAAGCTTGATTTTTATATGTAATATAGCTGGAGCTGCTGAGATGTGCGACCGTCCGACTCAAGAGCTAGCCAACACATTACATAATTTGATGTTTTAGCTTGTGAATTTAATGTATTTTTGAAAAGGTACACTTATTTCAAATCTGATGACTGTAACACGTTCCAAAAAAGTTGGGACTGGGGCAATTTAGGACTAATAGCGATGTGACAAGTTAAAATAAGAAGGTGATGTGAAACAAGTGAGGCAATTGTGTAATCATCATAGTATATAAGAAGCCTGCAAAAAGGCCTAGTCCTTCAAGAGCAAGGATGGGTCAAGGCTCGCCAATCTGCCAACAGATGCATCAGTGATTAATCCAGCACTTTGAGAACAACCTTCCCCAAAGACAAATAGTTAGGATTTTAGGCATTTCACCTTCTACAGTGCACAATATAATTAGAAGATTCAAGGAATCAGGTCAAATCTCGGTGCGTAAATGGCAAGGCAGAAAAAACCTCTTCTAAATGCCAGTTTTGTCCAGGGCCAGATTGAGCCGCCGGATACCGTGAAAAATCCCGGTGGGCCACCACCTGCCAGGGCCGCCCGGCAGTTGGCAGCTAAGCTACACAAAGAGAGAGACTGAGAGAGCTCAGCAGCACATGTAAGCAGCCGTGAGGGAGCGGAGCGGCCGGCTTGCTTTTTGAGCATGATATGTGACAAGACAGATGCTCAACAAGCAGCTCAGCTGTGGTCGCTCTGCCTCCACTCCAAAAGGCAATTGATTGGCATTAGGCAAGGGTACAGCAGTGAGGGAGCTTGCGGTTGGTCAGCGTCGGATAATAGCTAAGGGTACTGGGTAGTAACCTGACTGGATCACCTCACCAATACAGAGCATACCAAGAGATCAACGCGCCGCAGAAACTGTACTTGGAAACTTGCAGGACTGCGGTTCCCTGGGAGGCAGGTCAGTTCTCTTCAAAAGGGATATGATTAGTTTGTTTTTGTTTTTTTAGGGCTGTGATTTTGAGCGCAAGAGCTGGGTATCCTACAGCAGCTATCAAGGATATTTTTTATTGTTTAGACTTTAGACCCGCTGACTGACTTGTGCTTGTTTTTGGTTGCTCTGATAAAGTCCAGGCCAGTTCATGCCTGCGAATTTCCGGTCATAGGCTGTAATCATCTTTTGGACTCATCAACCTCGTGTTGTTAGAAGTAGGGCTCTGTTGATAATTATACACCTATATTATATATATATATATGTGTGTGTGTGTGTATATATATATATATATATATATATATATATATACACACACAAACATATAAATATTACACACACTATATATGTGGCTTTGATGGATTATAGTGCTGGTGGGCTAGTCTTCTACAATTTTTCCAGGGCTGCTTTTTATTCCCAGTCCGGCCCTGGTTTTCTCTGATCCCTCAGGCGTCACTGTCTCAAAAACCATCATGGGTCTGTAATGGATATCCTGACATGGGTGCAGCAATACTTTGGTAAATCTTTTTCAGTCAACACCATTCATTGCTGCATTCACAGATGCAAGTTAAGGCTTTACTATGCAAAGCAGAAGCCATACATCAACACTGTCCAGAAGCGCCACCAACTTCTCTGAGCTCGGTCTCATCCAAGCTGTTATCAGCATCAGGTCCAAAAGCCAGCGTCTGCCATGGTATGGGGGTGTGTCAGTGCCCATGGCATGGGTAACTTGCACATCTGTGAGGGCACCATTAATGCAGAAAGATATTTATACATATTGGAGCAACATATGGTGCTATCCAGACGTCGTCTTTTCCAGAGAAGTCCCTGCATTTCCTAGCAGGACAACGGCAAACCACATTCTGCCGGGTTACAAGAGCATGGTTGCTTAAGCAGAGAGTGTGGGTGCTAGCATGGCCTGCCTGCAGTCCTGACCTGTCTCCTATTAAGAATGTGTGGCACATTATGAAGTGCAAAATAAGGCAACGAAGGCCCTGTACAGTTGCGCAGCTGAGGAGGACATACATAATGGATAAATGGGGGAGAATTCTGCTTGCCCAAATGCTTAATAAGTGTTATTAAAAGAAAAGGTGATGTTAACACAGTGGTAAACGGTCGACTGTCCCAACTTTTTGGGAGTGTGTTGCAGTCAGATTTGAAATGAGTGTATATTTTCAAAAATACATTAAATTCACAAGGTAAAACATTAATGTGTAATGTGTTAATAATGTGTTTTCAATATAGTACAGGGTGCATTTCGATTTTCAGATGACTTTTTGTTTGCTTTTTTTGCATTTTCCTTACTGTCCAATTTTTTTCGTGATTGGGGCTGCATATAGCTACATATACAGATATATATAGGAATATCTATTTTAAAATACATAGCACATATTCTGCTATGTGTAGAACATTGGGGTGTGAAATATTTACAGTAAATACATAGTTAAAGGCTTTATTAAAAATGATTATTGCATAAATATGCTTTAACATGTTTTTATTTACTTAACTGCAAAGGGCTCCAATGCACTTCTATATATGTCTATATCTGTTTACATATGTATTTATGTGTTTATACATATTTATATATATATATATATATATATATATATATATATACAGTATATATATATATATATATATATATATATACATATATATATATATACATACATACATACATATACATCTTTAGAGATGTAAATGTATGTATCTCAATGTTAAAACCCTTTGTCTGCCTAACATCTCATATCTTTGAGCACTTTTTCCTCCCAATAATTTTAATGAGATGGTGTTATTATGAGTTTAACTGTACTTTGTAATGTATTTTTTATGTTTTTTTTTTTTTGTTTTTGTTTATTTTTACGAAACAGTTAACCACAGTGCAATTTAACCTGAGCGCAAAAGAACGCAAAAAACCCTATATTGCTTGCGCACAAACATTTGCGCTCCACTCATAATCTGGCCCTATATATCTTAGTGAGAATTGTAGCATTATCTTGAACAAGATATCTAGCGGCAATTGCAAATAAGCAAAATGTATACTGTGAGTATACCTCAAGGATCTGTACACTCGTATTACAAGTTGAAATTGCCTTTTTTTCTCTAGCACAAATATCCTTCAAGCACAAACTAATAAGCTATTTTTCTACTAAATGGCACTTATTGCTATGGTTTAGGAACTCAAACCAAACCATATTAAAATATCAGTTAAATGGAAATAAAACCAACTTGTTTTCTTTCATGATTTAGATAGGGGGTGCAATTTTAATTAACTTTCTAATTTACTTTGATTATCAATTTTTTTCCGTTGTCTTGGTATCTTGTGTTGCTCAGTAGGGATGTAAGCTTAGGAGCCGACCCATTTCTGGAGCACTATGTAGCAGCAGTTTTGCAAGAATGCTATCCATTTGCAAGAGCACTAGATTCCTGTCATATAGTGCTCCAGATGCCTACCTAGGTATCTCTTTAACACAGAATATCATGGGAACTAAGTAAATTGGAAACTCTTTTAAAACCGTATGCTCTGTCTGAATCACAAAAAAATGTTTTTGGGTCATATCCCTTTAATATTTTCATTTTTTTACCTTCTTATCGCCTTTTTTAACTTTATCTTCAATTTGGTTAACAGTTCCAGCATTAATTAGATTACCACACAGGTGCAAATCTTAACCATTAACTTGTAAATGCTACTTTCAGCTTGCAGCTTGTTATTGAAACTTATTATTTGTAACATATTCATCATCTACTCACACAAGTGAATGCACAATGTTTTGTTTTATTTTCACCTTGTAATGCAAATTTGTGCTGTAACATTATCGTAAAATAGCGTTAAAGGGACACTGAACCCAAAATTTTTCTTTCATGATTTAGATAGAGCATGCAATTTTAAGCAACTTTATAATTTACTCCTATTATCAATTTTTCTTCATTCTCTTGCTATCTTTATTTGAAAAAGAAGGCATCTAAGCTAAGGAGACAGCACATTTTTTGGTTCAGCACCATGGACAGCACTTGTTTATTGGTGCTGTCCAATCAGCAAGGACAACCCAGGTTGTTCACAAAAAATGGGCCAGCATCTAAACTTACATTCTTGCTTTTCAAATAAACATACCAAGAGAATAAAGAAAATGTGATAATAGGAGTTAATTAGAAAGTTGCTTAAAATTGCATGCTCTATCTGAATCCCGAAAGAAAATTTTTGGGTTCAGTGTCCCTTTAATGTTAACGTGCCCCACAAAGTCGAAAATGTTCCACTTGTAATCTAGGCAAATGTAGAGAGATTTGACGCTTGATACTAATAGCTGTTTTCAGGTTTAATATTCAATACCCAATACTCACAACTTCAAATTTCCCTTAATTTGAATATGAAATATACTATTTGAATATCTAATGTAACATCTAAATGTTTGCATGTAAAAAAAAAAATACATTCAATACTTTTTTGACAGTTTTGTTTCAGTTCAATAATTACTGGGTGTTTGGATATAAACAGAAACGGGTCTATTTATCCTGTATTTCTGGCGAGCCTTCAGGCTCGCCGGAAACAGAAGTTATGAAGCATCAGTCTAAAGGCCGCTGCTCCATAACTTGTCCGCCTGCTCTGAGGGGGTGGACAGAAATCAACCCGATCGAATACGATTGGGTTGATTGACACCCCCTGCTAGCGGACGATTGGCTGCGAATCTGCAGGGGGCGGTATTGCACCAGCAGTTCACAAGAACTGCTGGTGCAATGATAAATGCCGACAGCTTATGCTGTCTGCATTTATCGATGTGTGGCGGACATGGTTCGCTATAGCGGATCATGTCCGTCCGCACAATGATAAATGGGGCCCCAAGAGTTAATTTCTAATATATATATTAAAATGTTATAGAAAATAAATGTTGATACCTTTTGTTTCTGAACGTTTATATATTTAATTATTATTAATTTATTAATTACTCTGGATGGATATGTTTTCCAAGAATGGCAGCCCCTCTTATAAACAGCAAAGGAGGAAATAAATTAGAGGTGGGTGAAGGTTATAAAAGTTATGAGGTATTCAATGTAAGAGAAAATTAGTTTCAAGAAATGAAGAGCCATATCACTAATTGCATCAAATGTGGCATCATAAATGCCATCTGTTCTAACATCACTCATGACAACATATAACATCATCAGATATCATACATTACATGACATATGACATCATCAGACATCATACATTACATGACATATGACATCATCAGACATCATACATTACATGACATATGACATCATGAGACATCATTACATGATATATGACATCATCACTGACTGATTTGCTGAAAAACTTCTAATGGATTAAAATACATCCTACCACTTAGCCAGTTAGTTCACTACAGATTTTCCAGCAGTTGCTAAACTAAATGAACAAATCTCAAATTGGTTATACCAAGCCAAATGTATTTGGAAAACCAATGATCAGATTTATAATTCAGTATTTTGTTGAACTGTGCAAATGCATAAAATATCTGAAAGTATTTTTTTATCCTGTACAAAAAAATGACATTTTTACAAAAGTTCTATGCATTTACAAAAATCATGCTTAAAAAAATGTAGTGACTTTTCAAACGTCTACATTGGCACATGGCTATACTGTATAATTATACATCAATGGCACATGGCTATACTGTATAATTATACCTCAATGGTTTGTAACCTATTAAGTTTAAAAGGCAGCACATAACTGAACCTTCTGAATTCTGAATGACCAGGCTGAAGTCACCCAAAGGTTTGTTGGTATATGATCAAAATAAGCAATATATAAGAAAGGAAGAAACTATAAGAGTATTGATTAAGGAACCAATTAATACAGTAGAATTGCACCATCAACAAATGCATAATAAAAGAACAATGCAAATTCACATGGGGGTAGATTTACCAAACGTTGAGCGGACATGATTTACTGTAGCGAATAATGTCCGCTCAACCTCGCTAAATGCAGACAGCATACATACACTGTCAGCATTTAACATTGCACAAGCATTTCTGGTAAAAATGCTTGTGCAATGCCGCCCCCTGTTCACTCGCGACCAATCGGCCGCTAGCAGGGGCCGTCAATCATCCCGATCATATCCTTCTAGGTGGCGGAGAAGTTAAGGTGCACCGGTCTTACGACTGCTGCTTCTTAACTTCCATTTTTGGCGGATCAGAAACGATGGGGCGACGATGCAGCATAAATAAATCGACTCCTTAGTCTGAATTTCAAATAAAAAATAGATTTTTTTATCTGACTAATTTCAAAGTTAGTTTCATTTTCCCTCTCACCTGCATCATGTGACAGCCATGAGCCAATCACAAAATGAATATACGCATATACTGTGAATTGTGTACATTTTGATAATGGAAGCAAAATGAAAGATTTTTTAAAATTGTGTGCTCTTTCTAAATCATGAAAGTTTAGTTTTGACTTCAGTGTTCCTACGTAAACAGTGCAGATATATAGTAAGCAATCTTGAAGGCCAGGCTGATTAACTGGCATTCCAGGAAATCTTCCAGTGGTCTTTGTTACTAGGACCAGGTACTGTGTTTTGGCAAAGTCCATCGTTTTGTGGCGTGTATGAGCATCCCTGCTTCTTTTGTACATCTGCAAAGCTGGTGTATCTGTATAGCAGCCAGCTTACAGCTCTATTCCATTCTGATTTATCTATAATGTATGTGTTTAACAGCTAAGGGAGGTAGGCAAAGATAAAAAAAAGTAATTGGAGTAAGGGGTTATAAGCCTTGTCTGGTATTTGATATTACTTTTTATCTGGCAGGAAAATATATGGAGAAGCAGTGAGCAGTAATGTTGTCTAATGTGGGCTCATAATTGCATTTTTGTACTAGTGCAATATGTTGTTATGGGTCTGGAGTGTTATGCCTGGGTATCGGCACTTTGCCATACTGTTTGTGTATTAGGGGTGTATGTATATGGGTACTATGTCTGTTAGTGGGCTATGGTCATCAGTATGGTTTTTGTGTGTATATTCAAGCAATATTAATGCATGGTTGGTAGTGTATTATTGTGAGCATGTGTGAGAACACTGTTAATCTAAGGGATGGATTCAAATGCATTTTGTTTCCAGCCTAGCACTGTTAATCTTTAGCCAAATAAAAGCTGTGATGCTGAGAACTAGTGTACAATCATAACATACAAATGCCACAGCATGTAGTTTAATAGAAATGAGTAAAATCAATACTAACACAAAAACAATCCCCTGCACTAGCAGGGAATGCTGACGGCAATACCAGCTGGCACTGTCAATTCTAGGCAATTTGAACTTCCTTTTTTATTTTAGGCTACAGATTTGCATTTGCTGTTGTAGATGTGTTTTACATATTAGTACAAGCTGTTAACATGAATTTAATAATACAGAATAAAGCTAGTGGTTACAAATCAGTAGCTCTCTTAAAGGGACATGAAACACAAATATTTTCTGTCATGATTCAGATAAATTATACATTTTAAAATAACTTTCCAATTTATTTCTATTATCAATTTTGCTTCATTCTCTTGGTATCTTTTGCTGAAGATGCAGCAATGCACTCCTGGGAGTTAGTTGACCATATTTGTAAGCCAATGAAAATGGGCATACAAGTTGAAACACCAATCAGCAGCTAGTTCCAAGCACCTGAGCTAATTTAGGTATACTTTTCTACAAAGGATACCAAGAGAATAGAAGTAAATTGGAAAGTTGTTTAAAATTGTATGCTCTATCTAAATCGTGAAAGAAAAAATGTGGGTTTCATGTTCCTTTAAGGGATTTAACTGTACATTCATCCTTTTATGAATAACCCCCACAACACACCAAAACATAACATTTTCAACAATATAATAAAAACAAGGAAACATTTATGGAAGGAAGACACAGTTGTATCTATTAATGTAAATTACTTTATTAATTTTGTTATTAGGCATAAATGTAACCAACTAAGGGCTAGATTACAAGTGGAGAGCTAAATTATTGCTCTCCCGCAAATGGGCATATTTGCCCGTTTGCGGGAGTGCTATAATTAACCAGCCATTACAAGTGGCTGGTTATTGCTACGTGAGCTTGCAATTAGTGTTCAGAAAATTAACCAATGATTAGATCTCTGGTTAATTTTGTAAAAGTGCCCCAAATGCCCTCAAAATAGAGGGCATTATAGTCTTTTAATTAAAAAAAAATCTAGCTTTTTTTATATATAAAAAAACTGCACTAGACAGTTTTGGGGCTTTAAAGTTGATGGGAGTGGGGTTCCCATAGACCGCATTGTAAATATATATGTATATGCTTATATAGATATACATATATATTTATGTGTTAATATGTGTATACACACATATTAACACTTAAATATTTATGTATATCAGCATATACATATATATTTAAAAATGCTGCCATCGCTCCACTACTTACCCCCTTCGCTGCGGGAGGTGCCTATGAAAGCACGCTCTTGTGAGCGCAATGCTTCCTAGCTTGCGTTCGCATTGCGATTGACTTGTAATACCAGTGCACATTATCGTGCTCTGGTATTACAAAGTTGAGAGCTAATATCGCTTAGCGCTCCACCTGTAATCTAGCCCTAAAACTTTACCTAACCGTAAAGCTTACAGGGACATGATACTTGTGACGGATACCCCGGCTACCCCAACTGGGTAGCTCCGCCAAACGGGTTCTTCCTCTGCCTGGAACAGACTGCTATGTAGTCCAGGAAAGTGATTATAGCTGGAGCCCACCCCAATAACTAGACATACTAGCATTCAGGTGAAACAGGAACAGACTTTATTGGAAAACACACACTCCTTTATACACAAAGCTCATCTTGAAAATACACTGGACAATCCCACAATTTTCCCATCATTCCCCGCCCCTCCAGACAGACCGGTGCCTCCATACCAGCCAGGACCCAGTGGTGACGGTTTCGGGGTGATCCCGGGGGTGTCCAAAATCCCTGGTTCCCAAAGGAGCTCCGCTTCGGTAATTCCCCCACCTCTTGTGCTCCCTAGGGGCTACTAATCCCCACAAGAGCGGAGCTCTGGGGCAAATGGTTGCTGGAGTGACCAAGGGTAAAATTAGCGGGTGTCCTGCTGTTCTGTGGTCGACCAGGAGTTCCAGGAGCCCGGCCAGCCTGAGAGGGGTTAGGAGGGTGTCCATTGTGAGGCGGCCGACCGGGAGTTCCAGGAGCCTGGCCAGCCTAGGAGGGTTTTCCTGGTCATACACCAACTCTTCTCTTGACAAGTTTAGAACACAAAACAAGCAACCAAAAGCTTCCACAGATTGTGGTTGCTGTGAGGAGCCCAAAACCACTGAGAAACAACAGGGGTGAGGTTGTAGGGGGGAGGTAAGGGTTCAACCCCTGCAGCCCATTATCCGTGACAATACTCATATGCTAAATCACTTGAAAGTGATGCAGCATAACTGTAAAAAGCTGACATGAAAATATCACCAGAGCATCTCTATGTAAAAAGGAAGATATTTTACCTCAAAATTTATTCAGCTCACCCAAGTGACTGCTGTGTAAACAGTGTTACTTCATGTGCTATCCAGTTGCAAGAGGAAAAAAAATAGCCAATTAGCATCAGCAGTGCTGAGGTAAAGCTTTGCCTTGGCTGTGATCTCATGAGATTTTACTGAAATCGCATGAGATTTCATAGCAAACTTACTAAAAGTGAATAGGAAAATAACATGACTGCACATGACAGGTGCACACTCCCTTGTAAGGCCTGGGAGAAGCATCCTGATTGGCTGCTTAAAGTTTTTACAGAGGGGTGTGAATACTTAGGAGATTTGAGGTAAAATATCTTCCTTTTTTACATAGAGATGTTCAGGTGATATTTTCTAGTCAGCTTTTTACAGCTATGCTGCCTCACTTTCATGTGCTTCAACATTTGGGTGTCATGTCCCTTTAAGATGGCAGTAACTGAATTCCTAAATTTGAATCCCTACCACAGCTGCTCATAGCCCCGGATCAGCTATCTGCAATGGAGCTGGTTTACTCCACTCATATAATAGATCATGGACTTTTAAGATCTGTTTGTCCCATCTACCTGCTAGGAGAGGAACTAATAGGCTCCTACCTAGTGTGCATCACCCCTCTAATTCAGCTTTGCCTTCCTTCAGACCATACTTTATCGCACACTGGGCCATGAGTTACTGCCATATCTAGGGCATATCTCCAACCCAATATGGAGACACCTCAATCAAGCAAGGTGTACATCAAGCAGCAATTGAGTGGAGCATAAAATTAAATACTGACTGTATAAGGAGCTAGTTCAATTAAACCTACTCCAGCCAACAACAGCCAAGCATCTACAAGTGAATGGTTTACTCAGTGCTGCAAACCATCTTCATCAAGGGTAGAGCTAATGGGAAAAACAGCAGCTTTCTTGACATCACAGGAAAAGAGGGCTGGTACCTGTCTGCAGAATTTAAACCAGGTTAGTAAAACCCACTCAAAATGTCTGTCTTTAACACAAATTTAAAAATGTCTGATACACATTGGATGGATGAAGAGTATGGTATGTATACACATGCAACACACTGTCCTGCTGATTGTACACATTGCATATATGCACACAACATCATTTGTAGAGCGGTCCTGCATTTTCAACTTTTATATAAAACAACATTGCTATGGTTTGTGTGCATGTGTGTGAGTATGGTGTGCATGTGTGTGAGTAGTGTGTGAGTATGGTGTGCATGTGTGTGCATGTGTGTGAGTATGGTGTGCATGTGTGTGAGTAGTGTGTGAGTATGGTGTGCATGTGTGTGAGTATGGTGTGTGTGTGTGCATGTGTGTGTGTAGTGTGTGATTATGGTGTGCATGTGTGTGAGTATGGTGTGCATATGTGTGAGTAGTGTGTGAGTATGGTGTGCATGTGTGTGAGTAGTGTGTGAGTATGGTGTGCATGTGTGTGTAGTGTGTGAGTATGGTGTGCATGTGTGTGTATGTGTGTGTGTAGTGTGTGAGTATGGTGTGCATGTGTGTGAGTAGTGTGTGAGTATGGTGTGCATGTGTGTGAGTAGTGTGTGAGTATGGTGTGCATGTGTGTGTAGTGTGTGAGTATGGTGTGCATGTGTGTGTGTAGTGTGTGAGTATGGTGTGCATGTGTGTGTGTGTGTGTAGTGTGTGAGTATGGTGTGCCATGTGTGTGTGTGTAGTGTGTGAGTATGGTGTGCATGTGTGTGTGAGTATGGTGTGCATGTGTGTGTGTGTAGTGTGTGAGTATGGTGTGCATGTGTGTGTGTGTGTGAGTATGGTGTGCATGTGTGTGAGTATGGTGTGTATGTGTGTAGTGTGTGAGTATGGTGTGGATGTGTGTGAGTAGTGTGCGAGTATGGTGTGCATGTGTGTGAGTAGTGTGTGAGTATGGTGTGCATGTGTGTGAGTATGGTGTGTGTGTGCATGTGTGTGTGTAGTGTGTAAGTATGGTGTGCATGTGTGTGTGTAGTGTGTGAGTATGGTGTGCATGTGTGTGTGTAGTGTGTGAGTATGGTGTGCATGTGTGTGTGTAGTGTGTGAGTATGGCGTGCATGTGTGTGTGTAGTATGTGAGTATGGTGTGCATGTGTGTGAGTATGGTGTTTATGTGTGTGTGTAGTGTGTGAGTATGGTGTGCATGTGTGTGTGTAGTGTGTGAGTATGGTGTGCATGTGTGTGTGTAGTGTGTGAGTATGGCGTGCATGTGTGTGTGTAGTATGTGAGTATGGTGTGCATGTGTGTGAGTATGGTGTGTGTATATGTGTGCAGTTTTACTTCAGATTACTTATATACATGCTTCAGGACATGGCTGCAGGCTGCTGTACCATAAAGACAAGTATCTGTGCACCCACAATACAATGTTTGGTTAAAGGGATGTTAAACTGTCTGTTTCATTTTTGTAATAAAAAAGCACTAAGCTGTGTCTTATACTTAGTAGAAATAATTGCAATATGTATTATTAATGTATTTTAATGGATTTTACCTTTTATTTATTTGTTTTCCTACATTTGTTTAGTGTCCCTTACTTCCTATCACAGCCTTAGAAGGAGGAGGGGGCTCTGTAGGAAGGTTTATCTAAGCCTGATGTCATAACATGTAAAGGCTGGTTACTATTAAAGGGACAGTCTAGGCCAAAATAAACTTTCATGATTCAGATAGAGCATGTAATTTTAACAATTTTCCAATGTACTTTTATCCCCAATTTGGCTTTGTTCTTTTGGTATTCTTAGTTGAAAGCTTAACCTAGGAGGTTCATATGCTAATTTCTTAGAACTTGAAGGCCACCTCTTTTCAGAATGCATTTTAACAGTTTTTCACCACTAGAGGGTGTTAGTTCACGTATTTCATATAGATAACATTGTGCTCGTGCACTTGAAGTTATCTGGGAGCAGGCACTGATTGGCTAAACTGCAAGTCTGTCAAAAGAACTGAAATAAAGGGGCAGTTTGCAGAGGCTTAGATACAAGATAATCACCGAGCTTAAAAGTATATTAATATAACTGTGTTGGTTATGCAAAACTAGGGAATGGGTAATAAAGGGATTATCTATCTTTTAAAACAATAAAAAGTCTGGTGTAGACTGTCCCTTTAAGTGAATAGATTAGATAACAGGTAGTCAGACTTGCACATGCCAAGATCAGTTAGAATGGAACCTAAGTTTAAAAGATGTCGTTTTTTTTTAGGTTTCATTTTATTTAACATATTTGTTTATACTAAAGGGGCACTGTTTAATATCCATTTAAAAGGGGAGGGAGGAAAAACAAAGATAGAGAGCAGGTGTGATCTAGGGCGAAAAGGGAAATTTGTGCTTTTAGGAGGCAGAAAGTGAACATTATTTCCTGTTCCAGAAGAGAGAAATGGGTCTAGAAATGAAGGCTCCAAATGATTGCATAGAGTGCTAAATGTAACCCAGCTTTATACTGACAGCTTATACATTTAGTAACTGTCGCTTGCTGTTCTTCCTCATTTACAAACCACACCAGCTTTGCATGTTATATTTAGGCAAAGTACACCAGCAAATATAAAGAAGAAGTAGGCAAATGTAAAAGTGAATGTAATACATTTTCAAAAAAAAATAAATCAATCATCTCTGTAAAATATAGATTTTAAATAAGAGTGTAATTCACAATGTTACAATTTGTAGTGCATTTAAATAAAGATTTCTATTACATAGATGTAGAGTTAAAACCATAGCCAGAAACCTTTTATAAAAGGGATAGAAAGGTCACAATGGAAATGTGCAAGAATGCATTTCAATTTTAAATAGGAGAATTTTTGCAGTATACTTCAGTTAGCAAAAATGCTTCTAGTTATTACTGTACAAGCAACATACACACATATGCTGCATGTGAATATAGGACCAAAATGCAAACACCATGCCTGGTCAGAGAGCTGGTGGTGGTTGTGTATTGTATCGTAAATACTTCATTTGTGTCATACAACTACTGCTGACTCTCTGAGAATGTGTAGTGATTGAATGCTTGTGCACAGGGCACTCATGGCATATGTGCATATGCCGCTTAAAAAACAGTAATCACTTTTACGGAAAGTATTTTTGCTAATGGAAGAATATAGCTAAATGCTTCTATTTAAATGCACCCATGCACATTTCAATTTTTTACCTTTCTATCCTTTAAAGGGACATGAAACCCACATTTTTTCTTTTGTGATTTAGAAAGAGCATGCCATTTTTAAACAAGTTTCTAATTTACTTCTATTATCTAATTTACTTCATTCTCTTGATATCACTTGCTGAAAAGCATATCTAGTATGCTCAGTAGCTGCTTATTGGTTGCTGCACATAGAGGCCTCGTGTGATTGGCTCACACATGTGCATTGCTATTTCTTCAACAAAGGATATCTAAAGAATTGAGCAAATTAGATAATAGAAGTAAATGGGAAAGTTTTTTAAAATTACTTGCCCTATCTGAATCATGAAAGTTTAATTTTGAAAAGACTGTCCCTTTAAGTTAAAAAAAAAATCAGATTTCTATGAATAGCAAGAGTCTGTGCATAGATTTTCAATGCAATGTGTATAACTCCAACATGAAACCTGTTCCAATATAGGCAAAGTAAGAAATTGGATTGCGGGTAAAGTAAGAAATTGGATTGCGGGTAAAGTAAGAAATTGGGTAATCCTAGCATTACCCAGGTAAACCTGACATTACCCAAGCAGCTGTGAGTAAAGTCCTGATGTAACATGATAAATCTTTTCAGAGTGCATCAAGTTACTGCATCAAACATATATACGATGCACTATAATTCACACATCTTCACTATCTTTTTTTCCTCTGCCTGGGGGGTTCAAGAGGGGCTTTGGTGAGAGGCTGCTTGGTGTCCAGAGAGACCTCCATTTCTCAGTCCTGTGTGACTTTTGTTGTCTATCATATATCTCTGTGAATAATCTGTCGCGATTCATCTTGTTTTCCTCATTGGATTGTTTTTTTTCTTTCTTACATAATTATTTTCCCTACAGATTGCACTTCTGTTTCCTTCTCCTTTTCTCCCCTCTACTTCCCCCAATTTTCATTGACATTCAGTCACTTTATTGTTGGTGCCGTTTTAAAATAGTGCGTTGTGTTCCCCTTCTAAATAAATTAATGACTTATCTTTAGGTTATTAAAATGAGTATATTGATGCATAATGATATAAAAGCTCTCCAAATGCTATGACGATATAATGATTATATATAATGATGTGTTAGGAAAGCAATACATGTTGATTCTTAAAGGGACAGTCAAGGCCAAAATAAACTTTCATGATTCAGATAGAGCATGTAATTTTAAACAATTTTCCAATTTACTTTTATCACCAATTTTGCTTTGTTCTCTTGGTATTCTTAGTTGAAAGCTTAACCTAGGAGGTTCATATGCTAATTTCTTAGACCTTGAAGCCCACCTCTTTCAGATTGCATTTTAACAGTTTTTCACTACTAGAGGGTGTTAGTTCACGTATTTCATATAGATAACACTGTGCTCGTGCACGTGAAGTTATCTGGGAGCAGGCACTGATTGGCTAGACTGCAAGTCTGTCAAAAGAACTGAAAAAGGGGCAGTTTTGCAGAGGCTTAGATACAAGATAATCACAAAGGTTAAAAGTATATTATTATAAACTGTGTTAGTTATGCAAAACTGGGAAATGGGTAATAAAGGGATTATCTATCTTTTAAAACAATAGAAATTCTGGTGTAGACTGTCCCTTTAAGACTATCTTTATTGTTGATGATAACTAAATAATGAAGAGTATATGTGGGTAAATAGCTGCAATAAATGATGTTTTATTGTCATGCGGCAGGCCGGGGTTCTTACAATGACATTGGCATAATGAGGAGGCATATGCAAGAGTGTAGATATCATAAAGACAAGTGCAGGAGCTATATATACCTCTGGTCTGTGATCTGATGTTAGCATATGGCTGTGATAAAGACTGCACTGGTGGCATTAATCTCATCTGGGGCGCGATCCCGATATCGATCGCAGTTTGCGGCGCAAGCGAGGGAAACCGGCGTCGCCCGCAGTTTCAGCTCGCAACTCGAGCCATCCCATATAGGTCGCCGTCAGATGCTAACGTGCCGTAAGTCTCACAAACCAGCGATGTCCAGAAATCTGCGTAAGTACAAATTTCTGGCGTCGCCAGTGACTTGCGCCACGTTAGAAACTGCCGGCGCCTATAAAACCTGACTAAAGTTTAAAACACCCGCACTGTCTAACACGCCTCCCTAACATAGCCCGCACTGTCTAACACGCCTCCCTAACATAGCCCGCACTGTCTAACCCTCTATCCGCCTATCCCCCCTCACTAGCCTAACAATAAAAATGCTATTAACCCCTAAACCCGCCGCTCCCTTTACCCCGCCGCAACCTAATAACATTATTAACCCCTAAACCGCCCGCTCCTTTACCCCGCCGCAACCTAATAAAATTATTAACACCCTAAACCGCCGCTCCCGTACCCCGCCGCCAGCTATATTATATCTATAACCCCCTAAAGTGAGCCCTAACACCGCCGCCATCTACTATTAAAATTATTAACCCCTAATGTAAGCCCCCTTACACCGCCGCCATCTCTATTAAAATGATTAACCCCTAATTTAATCTACCTACCCCGCCGCCAGCTATATTATCTATATTAACCCTAAGTATATTATAGTTAATATAGGTATTTACATTATATATATTAACTATATTAACCCTAATTATATTAGGGTTAATATAGTTAATATAGTTACTATAGTATTTATATTAACTATATTAACTCTATCTAACCCTAACTAAATTTATATTAAATTAATCTAATTCATTTATAAACTAAAATATTCCTATTTAAATCTAAATACTTACCTATAAAATAAACCCTAAGATAGCTACCAATATAATTAATAATTACATTGTAGCTATGTTAGGGTTAATATTTATTTTACAGGTAAATTGTTAATTATTTTAACTAGGTATAATAGATATTAAATAGTTATTAAATATTTAATATCTACCTAGTTAAAATAATTACCCAATTACCTGTAAAATAAATATTAACCCTAACATAGCTACAATGTAATTATTAATTATATTGTAGCTATCTTAGGGTTTATTTTATAGGTAAGTATTTAGATTTAAATAGGAATATTTTAGTTTATAAATGAATTAGATTAATTTAATATAAATTTAGTTAGGGTTAGATAGAGTTAATATAGTTAATATAAATACTATAGTAACTATATTAACTATATTAACCCTAATATAATTAGGGTTAATATAGTTAATATATATAATGTAATACCTATATTAACTATAATATCTTAGGGTTAATATAGATAATATAGCTGGCGGCGGGGGGTAGGTAGATTAAATTAGGGGTTAATCATTTTAATAGAGATGGCGGCGGCTGTGTAAGGGGCTTACATTAGGGGTTAATAATTTTAATATAGATGGCGGCGGTGTTAGGGGCTCACTTTAGGGGGTTATAGATATAATATAGCTGGCGGCGGGGTACGGGAGCGGCGGTTTAGGGGTTAATAATTTTATTAGGTTGCGGCGGGGTAAAGGAGCGGCGGTTTAGGGGTTAATAATGTTATTAGGTTGCGGCGGGGTAAAGGAGCGGCGGTTTAGGGGTTAATAGCATTTTTATTGTTAGGCTAGTGAGGGGGGATAGCGGATAGAGGGTTAGACAGTGCGGGCTATGTTAGGGAGGCGTGTTAGACAGTGCGGGCTATGTTAGGGAGGCGTGTTAGACAGTGCGGGTGTTTTAAACTTTAGTCAGGTTTTATAGGCGCCGGCAGTTTCTAACGTGGCGCAAGTCACTGGCGACGCCAGAAATTTGTACTTACGCAGATTTCTGGACATCGCTGGTTTGTGAGACTTACGGCACGTTAGCATCTGACGGCGACCTATATGGGATGGCTCGAGTTGCGAGCTGAAACTGCGGGCGACGCCGGTTCCCTCGCTTGCGCCGCAAACTGCGATCGATATCGGATCGCGCCCCAGATGAGATTAATGCCACCAGTGCAGTCTTTATCACAGCCATATGCTAACATCAGATCACAGACCAGAGGTATATATAGCTCCTGCACTTGTCTTTATGATATCTACACTCTTGCATATGCCTCCTCATTATGCCAATGTCATTGTAAGAACCCCGGCCTGCCGCATGACAATAAAAACATCATTTATTGCAGCTATTTACCCACATATACTCTTCATTATTTAGTTATCATCAACAATAAAGATAGTCTTAAAGGGACAGTCTACACCAGAATTTCTATTGTTTTAAAAGATAGATAATCCCTTTATTACCCATTTCCCAGTTTTGCATAACTAACACAGTTATAATAATATACTTTTAACCTTTGTGATTATCTTGTATCTAAGCCTCTGCAAACTGCCCCTTTTTCAGTTCTTTTGACAGACTTGCAGTCTAGCCAATCAGTGCCTGCTCCCAGATAACTTCACGTGCACGAGCACAGTGTTATCTATATGAAATACGTGAACTAACACCCTCTAGTAGTGAAAAACTGTTAAAATGCAATCTGAAAGAGGTGGGCTTCAAGGTCTAAGAAATTAGCATATGAACCTCCTAGGTTAAGCTTTCAACTAAGAATACCAAGAGAACAAAGCAAAATTGGTGATAAAAGTAAATTGGAAAATTGTTTAAAATTACATGCTCTATCTGAATCATGAAAGTTTATTTTGGCCTTGACTGTCCCTTTAAGAATCAACATGTATTGCTTTCCTAACACATCATTATATATAATCATTATATCGTCATAGCATTTGGAGAGCTTTTATATCATTATGCATCAATATACTCATTTTAATAACCTAAAGATAAGTCATTAATTTATTTAGAAGGGGAACACAACGCACTATTTTAAAACGGCACCAACAATAAAGTGACTGAATGTCAATGAAATTGGGGGAAGTAGAGGGGAGAAAAGGAGAAGGAAACAGAAGTGCAATCTGTAGGGAAAATAATTATGTAAGAAAGAAAAAAACAATCCAATGAGGAAAACAAGATGAATCGCGACAGATTATTCACAGAGATATATGATAGACAACAAAAGTCACACAGGACTGAGAAATGGAGGTCTCTCTGGACACCAAGCAGCCTCTCACCAAAGCCCCTCTTGAACCCCCAGGCAGAGGAAAAAAAGATAGTGAAGATGTGTGAATTATAGTGCATCGTATATATGTTTGATGCAGTAACTTGATGCACTCTGAAAAGATTTATCATGTTACATCAGACTTTACTCACAGCTGCTTGGGTAATGTCAGGTTTACCTGGGTAATGCTAGGATTACCCAATTTCTTACTTTACCCGCAATCCAATTTCTTACTTTACCCGCAATCCAATTTCTTACTTTGCTATATTGGAACAGGTTTCATGTTGGAGTTATACACATTGCATTGAAAATCTATGCACAGACTCTTGCTATTCATAGAAATCTGATTTTTTTTTTTAACTTAAAGGGACAGTCTTTTCAAAATTAAACTTTCATGATTCAGATAGGGCATGTAATTTTAAAAAACTTTCCCATTTACTTCTATTATCTAATTTGCTCAATTCTTTAGATATCCTTTGTTGAAGAAATAGCAATGCACATGTGTGAGCCAATCACACGAGGCCTCTATGTGCAGCAACCAATAAGCAGCTACTGAGCATATCTAGATATGCTTTTCAGCAAGTGATATCAAGAGAATGAAGTAAATTAGATAATAGAAGTAAATTAGAAACTTGTTTAAAATGGCATGCTCTTTCTAAATCACAAAAGAAAAAATGTGGGTTTCATGTCCCTTTAAAGGAATAGAAAGGTAAAAAATTGAAATGTGCATGGGTGCATTTAAATAGAAGCATTTAGCTATATTCTTCCATTAGCAAAAATACTTTCCGTAAAAGTGATTACTGTTTTTAAGCGGCATATGCACATATGCCATGAGTGCCCTGTGCACAAGCATTCAATCACTACACATTCTCAGAGAGTCAGCAGTAGTTGTATGACAAATGAAGTATTTACGATACAATACACAACCACCACAGCTCTCTGACCAGGCATGGTGTTTGCATTTTGGTCCTATATTCACATGCAGCATATGTGTGTATGTTGCTTGTACAGTAATAACTAGAAGCATTTTTGCTAACTGAAGTATACTGCAAAAATTCTCCTATTTAAAATTGAAATGCATTCTTGCACATTTCCATTGTGACCTTTCTATCCCTTTTATAAAAGGTTTCTGGCTATGGTTTTAACTCTACATCTATGTTATAGAAATCTTTATTTAAATGCACTACAAATTGTAACATTGTGAATTACACTCTTATTTAAAATCTATATTTTACAGAGATGATTGATTTATTTTTTTTTGAAAATGTATTACATTCACTTTTACATTTGCCTACTTCTTCTTTATATTTGCTGGTGTACTTTGCCTAAATATAACATGCAAAGCTGGTGTGGTTTGTAAATGAGGAAGAACAGCAAGCGACAGTTACTAAATGTATAAGCTGTCAGTATAAAGCTGGGTTACATTTAGCACTCTATGCAATCATTTGGAGCCTTCATTTCTAGACCATTTCTCTCTTCTGGAACAGGAAATAATGTTCACTTTCTGCCTCCTAAAAGCACAAATTTCCCTTTTCGCCCTAGATCACACCTGCTCTCTATCTTTGTTTTTCCTCCTCCCTTTTAAATGGATATTAAACAGTGCCCCTTTAGTATAAACAAATATGTTAAATAAAATGAAACCTAAAAAAAAACGACATCTTTTAAACTTAGGTTCCATTCTAACTGATCTTGGCATGTGCAAGTCTGACTACCTGTTATCTAATCTATTCACTTAAAGGGACAGTCTACACCAGACTTTTTATTGTTTTAAAAGATAGATAATCCCTTTATTACCCATTCCCTAGTTTTGCATAACCAACACAGTTATATTAATATACTTTTAAGCTCGGTGATTATCTTGTATCTAAGCCTCTGCAAACTGCCCTTTATTTCAGTTCTTTTGACAGACTTGCAGTTTAGCCAATCAGTGCCTGCTCCCAGATAACTTCAAGTGCACGAGCACAATGTTATCTATATGAAATACGTGAACTAACACCCTCTAGTGGTGAAAAACTGTTAAAATGCATTCTGAAAAGAGGTGGCCTTCAAGTTCTAAGAAATTAGCATATGAACCTCCTAGGTTAAGCTTTCAACTAAGAATACCAAAGAACAAAGCCAAATTGGGGATAAAAGTACATTGGAAAATTGTTAAAATTACATGCTCTATCTGAATCATGAAAGTTTATTTTGGCCTAGACTGTCCCTTTAATAGTACCAGCCTTTACATGTTATGACATCAGGCTTAGATAAACCTTCCTACAGAGCCCCTCCTCCTTCTAAGGCTGTGATAGGAAGTAAGGGACACTAAACAAATGTAGGAAAACAAATAAATAAAAGGTAAAATCATTAAAATACATTAATAATACATATTGCAATTATTTCTACTAAGTATAAGACACAGCTTAGTGCTTTTTTATTACAAAAATGAAACAGACAGTTTAACATCCCTTTAACCAAACATTGTATTGTGGGTGCACAGATACTTGTCTTTATGGTACAGCAGCCTGCAGCCATGTCCTGAAGCATGTATATAAGTAATCTGAAGTAAAACTGCACACATATACACACACCATACTCACACACATGCACACCATACTCACAAACTACACACACACATCCACACCATACTCACACACAACACACACACATGCACACCATACTCACCACTACACACACACATGCACACCATACTCACACACTACAACACACATAAACACCATACCACACATGCACACCATACTCACATACTACACACCACATGCACGCCATACTCACACACTACACACACACATGCACACCATACTCACACACTACACACACACATGCAACACCATCTCACACACTACACACACACATGCACACCATACTCACACACTACACACACACATGCACACACACACCATACTCACACACATGCACACCATACTCACACACTACTCACACACATGCACACCATACTCGCACACTACTCACACACATCCACACCATACTCACACACTACACACATACACACCATACTCACACACATGCACACCATACTCACACACACACACACATGCACACCATACTCACACACTACACACACACACATGCACACCATACTCACACACACATGCACACCATACTCACACACTACACACACACATGCACACCATACTCACACACTACACACACACACACACATGCACACCATACTCACACACTACACACACACATGCACACCATACTCACACACTACACACACATGCACACCATACTCACACACTACTCACACACATGCACACCATACTCGCACACTACTCACACACATGCACACCATACACACACTACACACACACATACACACACATGCACACCATACTCAACACTACACACACATGCACACCATACTCACAACTACTCACACACATGCACACCATACTCACACACTACTCACACATGCACACCATACTCACACACATGCACACCATAATCACACACTACACACACACATGCACACACACACACCATACTCACACACATGCACACCATACTCACACACTACTCACACACATGCACACCATACTCACACACATGCACACACATGCACACCATACTCACACACTACTCACAACATGCACACCATACTCACACACATGCACACAAACCATAGCAATGTTGTTTTATATAAAAGTTGAAATGCAGGACCGCTCTACAAATGATGTTGTGTGCATATATGCAATGTGTACAATCAGCAGGACAGTGTGTTGCATGTGTATACATACCATACTCTTCATCCATCCAATGTGTATCAGACATTTTTAAATTTGTGTTAAAGACAGACATTTTGAGTGGGTTTTACTAACCTGGTTTAAATTCTGCAGACAGGTACCAGCCCTCTTTTCCTGTGATGTCAAGAAAGCTGCTGTTTTTCCCATTAGCTCTACCTTGATGAAGATGGTTTGCAGCACTGAGTAAACCATTCACTTGTAGATGCTTGGCTGTTGTTGGCTGGAGTAGGTTTAATTGAACTAGCTCCTTATACAGTCAGTATTTAATTTTATGCTCCACTCAATTGCTGCTTGATGTACACCTTGCTTGATTGAGGTGTCTCCATATTGGGTTGGAGATATGCCCTAGATATGGCAGTAACTCATGGCCCAGTGTGCGATAAAGTATGGTCTGAAGGAAGGCAAAGCTGAATTAGAGGGGTGATGCACACTAGGTAGGAGCCTATTAGTTCCTCTCCTAGCAGGTAGATGGGACAAACTGATCTTAAAAGTCCATGATCTATTATATGAGTGGAGTAAACCAGCTCCATTGCAGATAGCTGATCCGGGGCTATGAGCAGCTGTGGTAGGGATTCAAATTTAGGAATTCAGTTACTGCCATCTTAAAGGGACATGACCCAAATGTTGAAGCACATGAAAGTGAGGCAGCATAGCTGTAAAAAGCTGACTAGAAAATATCACCTGAACATCTCTATGTAAAAAAGGAAGATATTTTACCTCAAATCTCCTAAGTATTCACCCCTCTGTAAAAACTTTAAGCAGCCAATCAGGATCTTCTCCCAGGCCTTACAAGGAGTGTGCACCTGTCATGTGCAGTCATGTTATTTTCCTATTCACTTTTTGTAAGTTTGCTATGAAATCTCATGCGATTTCAGTAAAATCTCATGAGTCACAGCCAAGGCAAAGCTTTACCTCAGCACTGCTGATGCTAATTGGCTATTTTTTTTCCTCTTGCAACTGGATAGCACATGAAGTAACACTGTTTACACAGCAGTCACTTGGGTGAGCTGAATAAATTTTGAGGTAAAATATCTTCCTTTTTACATAGAGATGCTCTGTGATATTTTCATGTCAGCTTTTTACAGTTATGCTGCATCACTTTCAAGTGATTTAGCATATGAGTATTGTCACGGATAATGGGCTGCAGGGGTTGAACCCTTACCTCCCCCTACTACCTCACCCCTGTTGTTTCTCAGTGGTTTTGGGCTCCTCACAGCAACCACAATCTGTGGAAGCTTTTGGTTGCTTGTTTTGTGTTCTAAAACTTGTCAAGAGAAGAGTTGGTGTATGACCAGGAAAACCCTCCTAGGCTGGCCAGGCTCCTGGAACTCCCGGTCGGCCGCCTCACAATGGACACCCTCTAACCCCTCTCAGGCTGGCCGGGCTCCTGGAACTCCTGGTCGACCACAGAACAGCAGGACACCCGCTAATTTTACCCTTGGTCACTCCAGCAACCATTTGCCCCAGAGCTCCGCTCTTGTGGGGATTAGTAGCCCCTAGGGAGCACAAGAGGTGGGGGAATTACCGAAGCGGAGCTCCTTTGGGAAACCAGGGATTTTGGACACCCCCGGGATCACCCCGAAACCGTCACCACTGGGTCCTGGCTGGTATGGAGCACCGGTCTGTCTGGAGGGGCGGGAATGATGGGAAAATTGTGGGATTGTCCAGTGTATTTTCAAGATGAGCTTTGTGTATAAAGGAGTGTGTGTTTTCCAATAAAGTCTGTTCCTGTTTCACCTGAATGCTAGTATGTCTAGTTATTGGGGTGGGCTCCAGCTATAATCACTTTCCTGGACTACATAGCAGTCTGTTCCAGGCAGAGGAAGAACCCGTTTGGCGGAGCTACCCAGTTGGGTAGCCGGGGTATCCGTCACAAGTATCATGTCCTGTAAGCTTTACGGTTAGGTAAAGTTTTAGGGCTAGATTACAGGTGGAGCGCTAAGCGATATTAGCTCTCAACTTTGTAATACCAGAGACGATAATGTGCACTGGTATTACAAGTCAATCGCAATGCGAACGCAAGCTAGGAAGCATTGCGCTCACAAGAGCGTGCTTTCATAGGCACCTCCCGCAGCGAAGGGTGGTAAGTAGTGGAGCGATGGCAGCATTTTTAAATATATATGTATTGCTGATATACATAAATATTTTAAGTGTTAATATGTGTGTATACACATATTAACACATAAATATATATGTATATCTATATAAGCATATACATATATATTTACAATGCGGTCTATGGGAACCCACTCCCATCAACTTTAAAGCCCCAAAACTGTCTAGTGCAGTTTTTTTATATATAAAAAAAGCTAGATTTTTTTTTAATTAAAAGACTATAATGCCTCTATTTT
>NW_026512958.1:0-24777 GCF_027579735.1 Bombina bombina | reverse complement strand
TCCTGGGCAGGAGGGAATGCTGCACACCTAAAAAACGTTTCTTCCCAAGGAAACAGTTCAAAAATTAAAGGATTGATATAAGTGGCGCAAACTAAATGCTGATTCCCAGTATATAAAAGTATATGTGAGAACTTTTAATTAATTTAGAACTAATATAGTTCCTAGTAAAAATATCAAGGTCTAAGGTTGTTCACACAAATATAATAGATGTGTGATAGTTCAATAACAGGTTAAAAATAAATACATAGTTAGTGCTAGTTTATGATGATACAATATAAATGCAAATGACAAATGATTCAAATAAGTTTAAAAAGACATATTTATTTTATACAAGTTGTGGTTTATAACTATATATTATTAAAATAAAATAAATGACACCGGTGTCAGATTCACTAATAATCTATAAAAACATTCCCTAAAAAGATAATAATAACGATATTTAATCAAATAGACTTTAATAGGTCAGAGGGCGGCCTAAAATATAGCGCCTTATAATAGGATGCCTAAGTGGATGTTGCTATAGTTCAATTCCCTATATAAGTGTAACTCTCTATCCTATTGTATCAATAGGCGTATTAGAGTAGTCCTCAAAGATGATACAATGTTGTTTATAGAGATATATCCCAATAGTAATCACGTATAGTAACTTGGTATTGGTGCTTAGTTATTTTTGCTCAGGAGTTCAAATGAGCTAGATGTCAGCGTGAAGTCAAAAATAATGAGCATACATTCTAGTAGTAAAACATCCGTAAGAAAGCGCAATTATATTGCGCTATATACATGAAATCTTCAGCAAAATATACCCAGTGGTACCTGTATTTCCAAGTTGATGATTGTTCTGTATCCTGAGAATACTCACAGTGCACTGTGGTGTCCCGGAACTGTCTCCGGTATTCAATACGATTCGCTTATACTGGCCTCAGGTAAGCTGATGTCCGTTCCTCCTTTGTTTAATGCGCTCTGGAATGGCGGTCTCTAAGACTCCGGGTGGAGTGCTCGCTTGTCAGCCTCCGGTCCCTCCACTGAGTGCTCTTAATTTCAGCCTCAGGTATTTCGATAGAACGCTTTTGTTCGCCCTCCGGTGAGCGGTACACCCTCTCCTGTCAAGACTGGTACCGCATTTTAAAGCCAGTAGTTAAAAGTTTTACACTACAACGCCATAGCATAAAACTCTTAACTAAAGTGCTAAAAAGTACACTAACACCCATAAACTACCTATTAACCCCTAAACTGAGGCCCTCCCACATCGCAAACACTAAAAGAAATTTTTTAACCCCTAATCTGCTGAACCGGATATTGCCGCCACTATATTAAATATATTAACCCCTAAACCGCCGCACTCCCGCCTCGCAGAGTCGCAAACACTAGTTAAATATTATTAACCTCTAATCTGCCATCCCTAACATTGCCGCCAACTACATACATTTATTAACCCCTAATCTGCCGCCCCCAACGTCGCCACCACTATATTAAAGTTATTAACCTCTAAATCTAAGTCTAACCCTAACACCCCCTAACTTAAATATAATTAAAATAAATCTAACTAAAAATTCCTATCATTAACTAAATTATTCCTAATTAAAACTAAATACTTACCTGTAAAATAAACCCTAAGCTAGCTACAATATAACTAATAGTTACATTGTAGCTAGCTTAGGATTTATTTTTATTTTACAGGCAAGTTTGTATTTATTTTAACTAGGTAGAATAGTTACTAAATAGTTATTAACTATTTAATAACTACCTAGCTAAAATAAATACAAAAGTACCTGTAAAATAAAACCTAACCTAAGTTACAATTACACCTAACACTACACTATAATTAAATAAATTAACTAAATTAAATACAATTAAATAAATTACATACAATTACCTAAATTAAATTAGCTAAAGTACAAAAAACAAACAAACACTAAATTACAGAAAATAATAAACAAATTACAGAAATTTAAACTAATTACACCTAATCTAATAGCCCTATTAAAATAAACCCCCCCCCCCAAAATAAAAAAAAAACCCTAGCCTAAATTAAACTATCAATAGCCCTTAAAAGGTCCTTTTGCAGGGCATTGCCCCAAAGTAATCAGCTCTTTCTTTCATGAAATTAGCAAGAGTCCATGAGCTAGTGACGTATGGGATATACATTCCTACCAGGAGGGGCAAAGTTTCCCAAACCTCAAAATGCCTATAAATACACCCCTCACCACACCCAAAATTCAGTTTTACAAACTTTGCCTCCCGTGGAGGTGGTGAAGTAAGTTTGTGCTAGATTCTTCGTTGATATGCGCTTCGCAGCAGGCTGGAGCCCGGTTTTCCTCTCAGAGTGCAGTGAATGTCAGAGGGATGTGAAGAGAGTATTGCCTATTTAAATACAATGGTCTTCCTCTAGGGGATCTATTTCATAGGTTCTCTGTTATCGGTCGTAGAGATTTCTTCTCCTACCTCCCTTTTCAGATCGACAATATACTCTAATATACCATTACCTCTACTGATTCTCGTTTCAGTACTGGTTTAGCTATCTACTATATGTAGATGAGTGTCTTGGGGTAAGTAAGTCTTATTTTATTATGACACTCTAAAGCTATGGTTGGGCACTTTATTTATAAAGTTCTAAATATATGTGTTTAAACTTATATTTGCCATGATTCAGGGTAATCAGTATTCCTTATTTCAGACAGTCAGTTTCATTATTTGGGATAATGCATATGAATGATTATTTTTTCTTACCTTAAAAATTTTTCAATTGACTTTTTTCCCTGTGGGCTGTTAGGCTCACGGGGGCTGAAAATGCTTCAATTTATTGCGTCATTTTTGGCGCAGACTTTTTTGGCGCAAAAATGTTGTCATTTCCGGCGCCCTAATTGACGCCGGAAGTTTGTTCGTGGTTGCGTCATTTTTTTTACGTATTTGTGTTCAGACTTTTTTTGCGCCAAAAATGTGGGCGTCGTTTTTGTCGGCGTCACCGGATGTGGCGTCATACTTGGCGCCAAAAATATAGGCGTTGTACTTAGCGCCAATAATGTGGGCGTCATTTTTGGCGCCAAAAAATGTGGGCGTCATTCTTGTCTCCACCTTTTTTTAACATTATTTCAGTCTCATTTTTCATTGCTTCTGGTTGCTAGAGGCTTGTTCATTGGCATTTTTTCCCATTCCTGAAACTGTCATTTAAGGAATTTGATAATTTTGCTTTATATGTTGTTTTTTCTATTACATATTGCAAGATGTCTCTTCTTGACCCTGGATCAGAATCTACTTCTGGAAAGACGCTGCCTGATGCTGGTTCTACCAAAGTTAAGTGCATTTGTTGTAAACTTTTGGTAACTGTTCCTCCGGCTGTAGTTTGTGATGACTGTCATGATAAACTTTCTAATGCAGATTGTATTTCCATTAGTAATAATCCATTACCTGTTGTTGTTCCTTCAACATCTAATGCTCAGGATGTCCCTGTTAATGTAAAAGAATTTGTTTCTAAATCTATTAGGAAGGCTCTGTCTGTTATTCCTCCTTCCAGTAAACGTAAAAGGTCTTTTAAAACTTCTCATATTTCAGATGAATTTTTAAGTGACCGCCATCATTCTGACTTGTCTGTTTCTGATGAGGATCTATCTGGTTCAGAAGACTCTGTCTCAGATATTGACACTGATAAATCTTCATATTTATTTAAAATGGAATTTATTCGTTCTTACTTAAAGAAGTGTTAATCGCATTAGATATGGAGGAGTCTAGTCCTCTTGATACTAAATCTACTAAGCGTTTAAATTCGGTTTTCAAACCTCATATAGTTATTCCAGAAGTTTTTCCAGTTCCTGATGCTATTTCTGAAGTAATTTCTAGGGAATGGAATAATCTGGGTACTTCATTTACTCCTTCTCAAAGGTTCAAGAAATTGTACCCTGTGCCATCTAATAGATTAGAGTTTTTGGACAAAATCCCTAAAGTTGATGGGGCTATCTCTACTCTTGCTAAACGTACTACTATTCCTACGGCGGATAGTACTTCCTTTAAGGATCCTTTAGATAGGAAGCTTGAATCCTTTCTAAGGAGAGCTTATTTATGTTCAGGTAATCTTCTTAGACCTGCTATTTCTTTGGCTGATGTTGCTGCTTCCACTTTCTGGTTGGAGGCTTTAGCGCAACAAGTGTCAGACCATAATACTCATAGCATTGTTAAACTTCTTCAACATGCTAATAACTTTATTTGTGATGCCATTTTTTATATCATTAGAATTGATGTCAGGTATATGTCTTTAGCTATTTTAGCTAGAAGAGCTTTATGGCTTAAAACTTGGAATGCAGATATGACTTCTAAGTCAACTTTGCTTTCTCTTTCTTTCCAAGGTAATAAATTATTTGGTTCTCAGTTGGATTCTATTATTTCAACTGTTACTGGGGGGAAAGGAACCTTTTTGCCTCAGGACAAAAAATATAAAGGTAAATACAGGGCTGATAATCGTTTTCTTTCCTTTCGTCAGAATAAGGAACAGAAGCCTGACCCTTCCCCTAAAGGAACGGTTTCCGTTTGGAAACCTTCTCTAGTCTGGAATAAGTCCAAGCCTTTTAGAAAGTCAAAGCCAGCTCCCAAGTCCACATGAAGGTGCGGCCCTCATTCCAGCACAGCTGGTAGGGGGCAGGTTACGATTTTTCAAAGATATTTGGATCAATTTGATTCATAGTCTTTGGATTCAGAACATTGTTTCACAAGGGTACAGAATAGGTTTCAAGGTAAGGCTGCCTGCGAGAAGATTTTTTCTCTCTCGCATTCCAATAAACCCAGTGAAGGCTCAGGCGTTTTTGAAATGTGTTTCAGATCTAGAGTTGGCTGGGGTAATTGTGCCAATTCCAGTTCTGGAACGGGGTCTGGGGTTTTACTCAAATCTATTCATTGTACCAAAGAAGGAGAATTCCTTCAGACCAGTTCTGGATCTAAAAATATTGAATCGTTATGTAAGGATACCAACATTCAAAATGGTGACTATAAGGACTATTCTGCCTTTTGTATAGCAAGGGCATTATATGTCTACAATAGATTTACAGGTTGCATACCTTCATATTCCAATTCATCCAGATCACTATCAGTTTCTGAGATTCTCTTTTCTAGACAAGCATTACCAGTTTGTGGCCCTTCCGTTTGGCCTAGCAACAGCTCCAAGGATCTTTTCAAAGGTTCTCGGTGCCCTTCTCTCTGTAATCAGAGAACAGGGTATTGCGGTATTTCCTTATTTGGACGATATCTTGGTACTTGCTCAGTCTTCACATTCTGCAGAATCTCATACGAATCAACTTGTGTTGTTTCTTCAAAGACATGGTTGGAGGATCAATTTACCAAAGAGTTCTTTGATTCCTCAGACAAAGGTAACCTTTTTGGGTTTTCAAATAGATTCAGTGTCCATGACCTTGTCTCTAACAGAAAAGAGACGTCTGAAATTGGTTTCAGCCTGTCGAAACCTTCAGTCTCAATCGTTCCCTTCGGTAGCTTTTTGCATGGAAATTCTAGGTCTCATGACTGCTGCATCGGACGCGATCCCCTTTGCTCGTTTTCACATGAGACCTCTTCAGCTTTGTATGTTGAACCAGTGGTGCAGGGATTATACAAAGATATCACAATTAATATCCTTAAATCCCAATGTACGACACTCTCTGACGTGGTGGATAGATCACCATCGTTTAGTTCAAGGGGCTTCTTTTGTTCGTCCAACCTGGACTGTGATCTCAACAGATGCGAGTCTGTCAGGTTGGGGAGCTGTATGGGGATCTCTGACAGCGCAGGGGGTTTGGGAATCTCAGGAGGCGAGATTACCAATCAACATTTTGGAACTCCGTGCGATTTTCAGAGCTCTTCAGTTCTGGCCTCTTCTGAAGAGAGAATTGTTTATTTGTTTTCAGACAGACAATGTCACAACCGTGGCGTATGTCAATCATCAAGGTGGGACTCACAGTCTTCTGGCTATGAAAGAAGTATCTCGGATACTTGTATGGGCGGAATCCAGCTCCTGTCTAATCTCTGCGGTTCACATCCCAGGTGTAGACAATTGGGAAGCGGATGATCTCAGTTGCCAGACGTTACATCCGGGCGAATGGTCTCTTCACCCAGAGGTATTTCTTCAGATTGTTCAAATCTGGGGACTTCCAGAAATAGATCTGATGGCCTCTCATCTAAACAAGAAACTTCCCAGGTATCTGTCCAGATCCAGGGATCCTCAGGCGGAAGCAGTGGACGCGTTGTCGCTTCCTTGGAATTATCATCCTGCCTATATCTTTCTGCCTCCAGTTCTTCTTCCAAAGGTGATTTCCAAAATTCTAATGGAACGTTCGTTTGTACTGCTGGTGGCTCCAGCATGGCCTCACAGGTTTTGGTATGCGGATCTCATTCGGATGGCCAGTTGCCAACCTTGGACACTTCTGTTAAGACCAGACCTTCTATCTCAAGGCCCTTTTTTCCATCAGGATCTCAAATCATTAAATTTGAAGGTATGGAAATTGAACGCTTGATTCTTAGTCATAGAGGTTTCTCTGACTCAGTAATTAATACTATGTTACAGGCTCGTAAATCTGTGTCTAGGAAGATTTATTATCGAGTCTGGAAATCTTACATTTCTTGGTGTTCTTCCCATAAATTCTCCTGGCATTCTTTTAGAATTCCTAGAATTTTACAGTTTCTTCAGGATGGTTTGGATAAAGGTTTGTCTGCAAGTTCCTTGAAAGGACAAATCTCTGCTCTTTCTGTTCTTTTTCACAGAAAGATTGCTAATCTTCCTGATATTCATTGTTTTGTACAGGCTTTGGTCCTTGGAGTCTTAATTTTGTTCTGAGGGCTTTACAAGCTCCTCCGTTTGAACCTATGCATTCTCTGGATATTAAATTACTTTCTTGGAAAGTTTTGTTCCTTTTGGCCATCTCTTCTGCTAGAAGAGTTTCTGAGTTATCTGCTCTTTCTTGTGAATCTCCTTTTCTGATTTTTCATCAGGATAAGGCGGTGTTGCGGACTTCATTTCAATTTTTACCTAAGGTTGTGAATTCTAACAACATTAGTAGAGAAATTGTTGTCCCTTCATTGTGTCCGAATCCTAAGAATTCTCTGGAGAGATCTTTACATTCTTTGGATGTAGTAAGAGCTTTAAAATATTATGTTGAAGCTACTAAAGAGTTTAGAAAGACTTCTAGTCTCTTTGTTATCTTTTCTGGTTCCAGGAAAGGTCAGAAAGCTTCTGCCATTTCTTTGGCTTCTTGGTTAAAGTCTTTGATTCATCATGCTTATGTGGAGTCGGGTAAATCCCCGCCTCAAAGGATTACGGCTCATTCTACTAGGTCAGTTTCTACTTCCTGGGCGTTTAGGAATGAAGCTTCTGTTGATCAGATTTGCAAAGCAGCAACTTGGTCTTCTTTGCATACTTTTACTAAATTCTACCATTTTGATGTTTTCTCTTCTTCTGAAGCAGTTTTTGGTAGAATAGTACTTCAGGCAGCTGTTTCAGTTTGATTCTTCTGCTTATAATTTCAGTTTTTTTCATTATTAAGATTAAAACTTTTGTTTTGGGTTGTGGATTATTTTTCAGCGGAATTGGCTGTCTTTATTTTATCCCTCCCTCTCTAGTGACTCTTGCGTGGAAATTCCACATCTTGGGTATCTACTATCCCATACGTCACTAGCTCATGGACTCTTGCTAATTACATGAAAGAAAACATAATTTATGTAAGAACTTACCTGATAAATTCATTTCTTTCATATTAGCAAGAGTCCATGAGGCCCACCCTTTTTGTGGTGGTTATGATTTTTTTGTATAAAGCACAATTATTCCAATTCCTTATTTTTTTTTAAAAAAATTATTTTTATTAAGAGAGCAATCATCATGTGAGTACATAGAAAAAAAAATTGAAAATCACATTACATCACAAAGGTCAAGTACAGAAATTAAACAAGATAACATTGCATCAACATCAGGATAGACCTTTTTGTCCATTTGCGATATAAACATTTCTTTCTTATACATTAGGGCAGTATTGTACAACAGTTTATTTCCAAAGGCATAGTTCTACGCACACGAGTTCTACTCTCATTTTTTATCCTTTTCTGAGAGATTAAAACTTCTCTCTCAATTAACTTAAACTAACCTACACTAACCCGCTAAGGAGCATCTCGCGGGAATAACACCTGTATAATTAACTTCAACTCCTACAACTTTGGTCAACATGGTACTTTAGGTCTAGATTCTCCGATATGGTCTGGCAACAGGAGGAGAGGAACAGAGAAGAGAGATGAAAAGAAAAAAAAGGGAGAGAGAGAGAGAGAGAAAAAAAAAAAAAAAAAGGGAGGGGGGGGGAGGGTTCAGATATTGAGATGGTTCCAGTCCCCCCTCAGGGATTCTTCCAAAAATGCAACAGTGTTGCGGAACGGCAGTAGAACCTGTCTTTGTATCTCTAACTCAAATGTCAGGATCAGTCTCCGCCACTTCCTTAGAAATTAATTTAGCCTGCCCCCTACATCCGCTCTGACATCTATTTGTTCAATAAATAACTGCGATCTTAACATGTTGCGAAAGTAAGGTATTGTGGGTGTTTTAGATGCTGTCCAGTGTTTAAGTATGCATTTTCTCGCTAATAATATCAGTAAGGTCAGTTCCGAGTCATACTGGCTATTTTGTCGTTCCCAGTCCAAGAATATTACACTTGCAGGTGTCAAGTCAACAGAAATGCCTACTTTTTTTTTTTATCCAGTATTGCAGTTTGTTCCAGAATTGTCTAACCATGGGGCAGTCCCAAATGCAGTGCAACAGGCCAGGCGACCCTGCCGAGCATTTAGAGCATCTATTAGGCCAGTCCGGGATCCATTTAGCTAGACACTTGGGAGTCATATATGCCCTATGTAAGAACCTGATTTGCGTTTCCCTCAGATTCGCAGATAAAGTAGCTTTTCTAGTTCTCTCCAATCCCCTCTGGGCCTCCTCCCATGCAGGCTCCTGTAGCCCTTCTTTCTGCCAACCCTTTAAGAGCTCCGGTTGAATCAATTGTAAGCGTCTGTGTATTAAAGTTCGATAAATCTCTGATAACGAGAAGCTCCCCATTTTAAATAGATTTTGCGAGACACGAAATGGTGAACCATCCCAGAAGCCCGGTCCATCCCTAATTAGCTTGGTTACATAATGCCGTGCCTGTAGGTACGCATAAAAGTGACTTCTCGGTAGGTTATAATCTGTTTGTAGCTTTGTGAAGGATTTGACTGTCTTCAACAGCGGATCTACCAGCGAGCCCACATTCCTCAATCCAAGCGTCTCCCATGTGCGAAATGGTTTCGTATCCATACCCGCCGGAAAATCTGGATTACCACTAAATGGGAGAAAAGTAGAACCCAGATTCGTTTTAGCCAAGAACCTGTGCGCCAAGT
This sequence comes from Bombina bombina, assembly GCF_027579735.1. Lineage (NCBI taxonomy): Eukaryota > Metazoa > Chordata > Amphibia > Anura > Bombinatoridae > Bombina > Bombina bombina. Next base: position 15,399 of record NW_026512958.1, on the reverse strand, counting down.
GCCAGGCCCTAAGAGGTCCCTGGTATAGAAGGTTGCCATCTAGCACCCTAGTTACCTGCAATTTGGACATGTGCGGTAGGTACGCCAATGCTATACTTCCTAGAGTCGCCTGTTCCAAACTCCTTTGATAAAAGTGACCCGTGCTCAGTTGCCAGTCCAGCACCAAGCGTATCATGGCTGCCCAGTTATATAATTTGAAGTCCGGGAGGGATAGCCCCCCATGGAGGTAAGTCATAGATAATTTGTCAGTCGAGATACGTGGTCTCCCTCCTCGCCATAGAAAGTAGCGCATTGCCGAATTTAGTGCTTTCACGTCTGCCTTCGTAAGTAGTAGGGGCAGCATAAGCATAGGATATAAAAGACGAGGTAAGATCACCATCTTAAGAAGACTGACTCGACCCATTAATGATAAAGGGAGTGATCTCCAGCTTCTCATTTGGCAACACAGCTTTGCACATAAAGGGGTCAGGTTGATAGAATACAGTTTACTAGGGTTCACATGAATCTGGATGCCTAAATATATGATCACTTGATTCGCTACTGCGAATGGGTATTTCTGAGCCGATTCCTCTCTCCTGTACAACCAAAGAATCTCCAACTTTTGCATATTGGCTTTATAACCCGAGAATGTCCCGAAATCCAGCAATGTCTGCACAATGGATGGAATATGTGTTTGTGGGTCCTGCACAAATAGCAGCATGTCATCCGCATACAATGCGAGGTGCTGTGGGCATCCCGCCACATCAATCCCCGGAAATATTTGGCGTAATTTAATTGCCAACGGTTCTAATGCTAGGTTGAACAACAGAGGGGACAACGGGCATCCCTGCCTCGTGCCCCTCTGCAATACCACGTCTGACGAATACAGGTTGTTAGCACAGACATTAGCAACCGGGGAAGAGTAAAGATTTTGTAGAAACGAGACAAAGGGCCCAGAGAAATTAAATTTGCCCATTGTGTGGAACAGGTGACCCCATTCCACTCTATCGAAGGCCTTCTCTGCGTCCAGGGACAGCAGGAAGGCCTCCGGAACCTCGCATCTCTCTCGAGACTGTTTCATCCTCCAGAAATGCTGAAGAACCTGCAGGATTCTACGTACATTTACCACAGAGGATCTCGCCATCATGAAGCCTGTTTGATCCTCATGTATCAACTCCGGTAAGATATATTTAAGGTGCTCCGCTAGCAATTTTGTTAGAATCTTGTAGTCGGAGTTGAGTAGCGAGATCGGTCTGTAAGATTCCGGAAGAAGCGCATCCTTACCCGCTTTAGGGATAAGAGTGATATGGGCAGCCGCAAAGTTCCTAGACGGTTTGCTCGCCTCTGAGAAGTAACTCGTAAATAAATCAGTAAGCACTGGCGTTACCTTTGTTTTTAAAATTCTATAAAATTCTATGGGCAGCCCATCCGGGCCTGCAGCCTTGCCCAGGTTCAAGGCCATAATTGTCTTGTCTACTTCCTCCCTAGTAATAGGCGCATTAAGCTTGCCTAGTTGCTCTTCCGATATTTGTGGTAATGTAATAGAGTCCCAAAAAGCACACATCTTCTCCTCTGGGTTCTGCTGAGTGCTAGCATAAAGATCAGTGTAATAGGAAGCGAAAGCCTCTACTATTCCCTTAGGATCTTTAACTAAATTATCTTTGGTTTTAATAGCTGCTATAAACCGCGTAGAAGTCTTTAGGCTAACGAGAGAGGCCAGGAGCCTACCTGACTTGTCCCCATATCTGTAGTACTTTCCCCTAGTTCTCAGAAGAGTTTGGGAGGCTTGGTATGCCAATAGTGCATCATATTCTTTTTTAGTACCTACATACTTTTGATGATTTGCCACAGTAGGTGTGGCTCTGTATAAACTATATTGGGTTGCCAACTTCCCCCTCAGATTCTCCAGCCTCTCCGTCTGCAGTTTTTTCCTGCGTGACAGAAAGGCCAAAATATCACCCGTAAGAACTGCCTTAGCTGTTTGCCAGAAAAGCTCTGGGTTCGACAGGTGCTGTATGTTATTGGTTTGGAAATCATCCCAGGCTCCCTCTAGATAGTGCTGAAACTCTTGCGAGGTCAGCAAGTATTGTGGAAACCTAAGTGTTCTACGATTACTTGTTTTGGGCAAAGTGTCTAAGAAGAGACCGACAGGAGCATGGTCCGAAACAATGACGTCTCCTATTTTCACATCTACTACTTGAGGGATTAGGGAATTCGTGATCATAAATAGATCTATACGAGACATTGTAGGGGAGGCCCGAGAGAGACACGTATAGTCCCTACCATCTGGGTTCAGTCTGCGCCATATGTCAGTGACATCTAATGCCGATACTAAAGATTGGAATACTTTGAGCTCAAATTTACTACTAACTCTAGGTTGGGGCCCATGAAGTTGTCCGGCAGGGTTCCTGAGCCTGTCACACTGAGGATTCGGGGCCAAATTGTAGTCACCCCCAATGATAAGTGGTGTATCCAGGAAGGGGGTTAGCAGACTAATCAAGTTATCCCAAAATGCTTTATCCTTATTATTGGGTGCATAAATGTTACACATCGTGTATTTTTTACCCGCAATTGTAGTCTGGACTATAATATAACGTCCCTCGGGGTCCGTCGTTACTGTCACATCGTCAACCTCTAGTTTTTTCCCAAAGAGAATGGCTACCCCCCTACTGGCAGTCTTGTATGAAGCGAATTCTACTCTCCCAACCCAGTCTGTCCTAAGTTTAGTGTGCTCCAAGTCATTAAGATGTGTCTCCTGTAAGAATGCGATGTCCGCCCCCTTTTTCCTAAGTTGTGTCAGTATAGTCTTTCTTTTAACCGGGGAGTGTATACCCCCCACGTTCCAAGAGTAAATACTAAATATCACTAATGATCATGATCCTATGTGTGTCCATCGACACTCCAAGCACATGAGCGAAAGGAGAGGGGAGGGGGGGGGGTGGGTATGAAGGGAGAAGAGGGGAGCAAAGAAAGAAAGAGGAAGAGAGAGAGAGAGAGAGAAAAAAAAAAAAAAAAAAAAAGGGGTTTCTCCTACCCATTTGCGTGCCAGACCACCTTTTTCGGTAACTGTAAGAATCCTGTCTACTGCAAGAGAGCCTGTAAAAGGTAATATTGATAAGTAGTTTGTTATAAGCTTATTTGACCTTAAACATACCCCAACAAATTCCCCCACCCTACTGTACCCTCCCCAAAAACTTCTGTTCCAAAATCCTATGTTGTGCAGAGGTATATACCCCGTGATGTACTTATTTCTATTGCATACACAGACTGCGGGGCCCAGCCGAAACCGGAGGAGGACACATCTGAGTAATTTGCTAACATAACTTTGAGTGTACCCCCAACCCATATCAATGTGCCTCCATTCTCCCTCCTTTTCCTTGTAATCCAAAAACCATTCATTATATGTAATCAAGGTGTGACTTTGGAATTTAATCCTCTTTACCAAAAGAACCAACCATAACCAACATAACATTAACAATCCCAAAACCTCAACATGAGTTTGGAATACAGTCTTTCTAGGATGAGGATTCAGCTCCTCATTGACTATACAAGCCATTATTATCAATAAACCTTAGGTCTTGTTGTTTGTACCAGTACAGAATCTAATTTTAACCCTCTCCTCCTCTAGCATATGATGGACTCCGGGAGCCATCTTCTGCCTCCAAAAATTCCTGTGCAGCCTGTGGGGAGTCAAAGAATTTAGGGCCTCTAGAGGTAGCAATTTTAAGTCTAGCAGGATAAAGTAAATAGGCCTGCTTCCCTTCTCTGTGTAGCCTAGAACATAATGCTGAAAACTCCCTGCGTTTTTTCGTTAGATCAGCAGAGTAGTCTTGGAACAATAAAATCCTAGCATTGTCATATAGTACCTCATCCATCTTTCTATAAGCTCTGAACACTGCCATTTTAGTCTGGAAATGTAGAAATTTAATCATCACGGGTCGTGGTTGTGAATCACGGTCCATGGCTGGTTTTTCTGGGCCTACTCTATGCGCCCTCTCTACACTATGCAGTAATGCATCCTTTGGGATCTCTAACAGAGGGGGGAGGGTAGTTTCTACAAATTTTAGAATATCATTGGCTTTCACATTTTCAGGCAGACCTATTAGGCGAACATTATTCCGCCGTGATCTGTTTTCTAGATCATCTATCTTTTGTTGAAGTGTCTTGGTGTATTTTTCCAGAGCTACTAATTTATTGCAGTTAATCTGCTGGGTGTCTTCCAAATCGGACACCCTCGTTTCCACCTCTGACACTCTGGTCGAGAATTGTTTCATCTCCTCCGCCAGAGTATCAACCCCTTTCTGAAGGTTTTCTATTTTAGGTAGAAATAGGGTAGATATTTGTTTGACTATGGGATGAGGGTCTAAGGCATGAGTGTCATGTATAGTGTCTATGGAGGAAGCCTGTACACCAATATCAGATCCTTGCTTGGTTCTGCGATCAGCGTTTTTATTGCGACTCGCCATGTTATGCGGTATTAAAAACCTCTCCATACACTTCACAACCCTCCACTTCTAGAATGGCCCTTGCACAAGTTACATGTATTTCCTTTGTTTCAAAAAGAAAAGAAAAAAAAAACGGTAGTTAAGGGGCCAATAATGAATTATGTGCAGATATCAATTAGGGTATCAGTATGGCAAAAAACGCACAAGAGTAACCTCTATCTTATTCGTTCAAACCTGCTTGCCACTGTGCAAAGTAATCCTGCAAGGAAGTAGGTTAGTTAGGACAGCATATAACACACTTTTCCTCTTTCTCTCCTTCTGTCGCAATGCAGTTAAAGTACAGGTGCAGCAACAAAAAGGGAGAAAATAAAATACAATATCAATCAAGGTATTAGTATATCAGTATGCCTGTAAGAGTCACTTCGATTATGTTCCCTCAGACCTGTCTGTGACTAATTACAACAATCCTGCAGGCAGATAAGTTACTCAAGATGGCATATATCAATACATTTCTTCTGCAATGCTGTTAGAGAACAATGATATAAAAAAAGGCTAACAAAATCAGTGTGGTAGTATAGCAGAATGCATGTAAGAGTCACTTCTTTCAGACTGGCGTGTAGTTAATTATAGTAATCTTGCAAGAAAGAAAAAAAAAAAAGGGGCAAGTTAGAACAGCACACATTAACACATAACTTCAGTAATGTGATTAGAGAGCAATTGCATAAAAAAAGAGAACAAAAAGAGAGCATTAGGAAGTCCATCCAGTATATAGCAGTCATAAGGAGGCCTGTATTATAGCCAAGATAACTGCGCCACAGCAAACTTCAATCACATAGATCTTGCAGTATAGTCAATATGGGATAAGTGAGAAAAAAAGTGATTTGTAAGAAAAATCCCTTGGTGTTCGTTTCTAACTCAAACCATGTATAGGCAAGACCAGGTAAAGTTCTCCGGTCCCAGCAGAGCTAATAAACTTTTAACAGAGCATTCTATGAGGGCTGTTTATTGCGTGGTTATAAGTCTCAGTGGCCTTGAACAGTAAAGTGCCCGTTTGTCATTTAACTGCAATGTGTCCGTGCACACTGATTATCTCTCAAAGTCACAAGGGGGCTTTAAACTTTAAAGGCTTTCTGTTCCAGCTATGTCTCTAAGCAGTTGAGACCGCTGTGAGTTACGTTACAAGAGTACCTGTATAGCCGTTGCAAGATCCTAGGTTGCCGCCAGTAGCTGTTCACAACAGCCTCTCCTCCGTGGGCAGCACCCGCCTTGAGGTCCGCCAGCCTAGTCAGGCCCTCCGCTGTGTAATCGTCAGGCCTCAGTTGCTGGGATGCTGTCTGCGGTAACGACCCGATCGGTCCGATGCCTCTCCAGTCGCTGTAACCTGTTTGCCTCTTTGCCTCCTCAACTCTCTTCTGTCAGGTCGCGCGATTACTGCGCCACGTGGCTTCGCTTACCCGGCCTTCCAGCTTGTACCTAGGCAGCGGTTCCAGGGAACTCGAAGGTGGTGGGGATGCGTGCACTCTGGCTCAGACCCGGTCAAAGCCAATATCCACCAGGTATTTTAAACAGCCGACCGCTGCCTTTCTCTCTACTCTTCTCCCCTGCTTCTTCGCGCCAAGATGGCCACTGTAGTCTCCGTGTAGTTTCACTTCCACAGTCAGGTAGTGGAATCTGGGACCTCGGTGGGGGAAGATGGTACCCTCCAATCCCTCTAGTGCCCAGACACGATTTCCATCAAGGGCAAACAGATTCGGGCTCTAAAGTTGGAAAAAATAGCTTGTATAGCAGGTAGCCTTTACGGAGCTCCACACCAGAGCTGCTGCCTGTAAGCCCGCCCACCGGAAGTCCCAATTCCTTATTTTGATGCTTTCGCTCCTTTCTTATCACCCCACTTCTTGGCTATTCGTTAAACTGAATTGTGGGTGTGGTGAGGGGTGTATTTATAGGCATTTTGATGTTTGGGAAACTTTGCCCCTCCTGGTAGGAATGTATATCACATACGTCCCTAGCTCATGGACTCTTGCTAATATGAAAGAAATGAATTTATCAGGTAAGTTCTTACATAAATTATGTTTTTACTTGTAAAAAAAAATACAACCAACCCCCCCAACAGTAAAACCCACCACCCACACAACCAACCCCCCAAATAAGCTCCCTGAAAAGGGGATTTGGATGGACATTGACCTTAAAATGACAGTTAGCTCTTTTGTTGATTGGAACAGCCAATAGAATGCGAGCTCAATCCTATTGGCTGATTGGATCAGCCAATAGGATTGAACTTCAATCCTATTGGCTGATTGCATCAGCCAATAGGATTTTTTCTACCTTAATTCCGATTGGCTGATAGAATTCTATAAACCAATCGGAATCTAAGGGACGCCATCTTGGATGACGTCACTTAAAGGTCCCTTCATTCTGTGTTAGTCGTTGGATGAAGAGGATGCTCCGCATCGGATGTCTTGAAGATGGACCCGCTCTGCGTCGGATGGATGAAGATAGAAGATGCCGTCTGGATGAAGACTTCTGCCCGTCTGGAGGACCACTTCTGCCCGGCTTGGATGAAGACTTCTGCCCGTCTGGAGGACCACTTCGCCCGGCTTGGATGAAAACGTCTCCTGGTAAGTCGATCTTTAGGGGGTTAGTGTTAGGTTTTTTTAAGGGTGTATTGGGTGGGTTTATTTTTTAGATTAGGGGTTTGGGCTTGCAAAAGAGCTAACTGCCCTTTTAAGGTCAATGCCCATCCAAATGCTCTTTTCAGGGCAATGGGGAGCTTAGTTTTTTTTTAGCTAGTATTTTATTTGGGGGGTTGGTTGTGTGGGTGGTGGCTTTTACTGTTGGTGGGTTGTTTGTAATTTTTTTTACACGTAAAAGAGCTGATTACTTTGGGGCAATGCCCCGCAAAAGGCCCTTTTAAGGGCTATAGGTAGTTTAGTTTAGGCTAGGGATTTTTTATTTTGGGGGGGGCTTTTTTTATTTAAATAGGGCTATTAGATTAGGTGTAATTAGATTAAATATCTGTAATTTGTTTATTATTTTCTGTAATTTAGTGGGTTTTTTTTTACTTTAGCTAATTTAATTTAATTTAGGTAATTGTATTTAATTTATTTATTTATAGTGTAGTGTTAGGTCTTAGTGTAACTTAGGTTAGGTTTTATTTTACAGGTAAATTTGTCTTTATTTTAGCTAGGTAGTTATTAAATAGTTAATAATTATTTAATAACTATTCTACCTTCTACCTAGTTAAAATAAATACAAACTTGCCTGTTAAATAAAAATAAACCCTAAGCTAGCTACAATGTAACTATTAGTTATATTGTAGCTATCTTAGGGTTTATTTTATAGGTATTTAGTTTTAAATAGGAATAATTTAGCTAATGATAGGAATATTTATTTCGATTTATTTAAATTATATTTAAGTTAGGGGGTGTTAGGTTTAGAGGTTAATAACTTTAATATAGTGGCGGCGACGTTGGGGCGGCAGATTAGGGGTTAATAAATGTAGGTAGGTGGTGGCGATGTTAGGGACGGCAGATTAGGGGTTAATAATATTTAACTAATGTTTGCGAGGCGGGAGTGCGGCTGTTTAGTGGTTAATATGTTTATTATAGTGGGGGCGACGTTGGGGGCGGCAGATTAGGGGTTAATAAGTGTAAGATTAGGGGTGTTTAGACTCGGGGTTCATGTTAGGGTGTTAGGTGTAGACATAAATTTTATTTCCCCATAGGAATCAATGGAGTTTTCCGCTGCTTTTTTGCAGGTGTTAGACTTTTTTTCAGCCGGCTCTCCCCGTTGATTCCTATGGGGAAATCGTGCACGAGCACGTTACACCAGCTCACCGCTGACTTAAGCAGCGCTGGTGTTGGAGTGCGGTAATGATCAAAATTTTTCTCAACGCTCACTTCTTGTCTTTTAACGACGGGTTTGTAAAAAGTCGTAATACCAGCGCTGTAGGTAAGTGAGCGTTGAGTGAAAACTGCTCGTTAGCACCGCACAGCTCATAACGCAAAACTCGTAATCTAGCCATATGTATTTATTTTTAACCTGTTATTGAACTATCACACATCTATTATATTTGTGTCAATAACCTTAGACCTTGATATTTTTACTAGGAACTATATAAGTTCTAAATTAATTAAAAGTTCTCACATACACTTTTATATACTGGGAATGAGCATTTAGTTTGCGCCACTTATGTGAAAGCAATGTTTCTCTGCCCGGTGCACTTGCATACATTTAACGGTAATTTGCATATCAAACCTGATAGGTCAGTTTGTTTTCCACGTAAAGCAAACAAGGCAGAATGGTAACTGCTGAGAGGACAGATTCACCAGTGACTTGATTTGTAGTTTCTAAGATTTGAATCAGGGAAACATGACCAGTTAGCTTAAATATGTCCCTTTAAGATTAGTTGGTCATTTCTTTATATATGATTATCAACACATAATAAATAACCACCATAAGAGCATAATCATGGCAGTAACTAACTCCTGAAATATCTGTAATTTGGTAGTTTTACATTTCATAACCGTACCATAGAAAGACGTAAACTGCTAGATCATCAGATATACAGGTTAAACTTGTTCACAAGCAAGCTCTCTGTGCAAATGATTTTTACAGCACATTTCTTGGCCCTTAAACCCCAGGACAAAAATCTGCTGGGAATTTATTTGTATGTTTTGGTCATTTCTGTACAAGCTCTAATATATGACTAATAAAAAAAATATATGATAACTTGCTGTCCTGAATGTTATTTGAGCCTGTAGCCATAAACAAAGCAGAGCTATATAGAAGCTTGAGAAGTCATCTGAAAGTTTTAAGATTCATAACAGTATCATATACAGACGTAAACTGTTAGATCATTATGTACACAGGTTAAACTTGTTCACAAACAAGCTCTCGGTGCAAAAGATTTCCACTGCACATCTTTTGGTCCTTAAAATCGGCTGTGAATTTCTTTGTATGTTTTGGTCCTCTTTGTAAAGGCTCCTATATATAATTTGAACCTTTAATCATAGAGAGGTACCCTGTCTCCTGAGCTATCTGTTTACTGTATAAAGCAAATCCTTTAGTATTTTTACATTCCCTGATCATAAGGCAGATGGAAGGTATGGCAGTGTACAGGATGGGTAGGTATTAATATGGAGGGATATAATATACCTCTTCTAGCATCCTGTAGGTATGGCTGTGTAAAGGACAGGTAGGTAGTAATATGGAGGGATATAATATACCTCTTCTAGCATCCTATAGGTATGGCTGTGTAAAGGACGGGTGGGTATTAAAATGGAGGGATATAATATACCTCTTCTAGCATCCTGTAGGTATGGCTGTGTAAAGGACAGGTAGGAATTAATATAGAGGGATATAATATACCTCTTCTAGCATCCTGTAGGTATGGCTGTGTAAAGGATGGGTAGGTATTAATATGGAGGGATACAATATACCTCTTCTAGCATCCAGTAGGTACGGCTGTGTAAAGGACTGGTAGGATTTTAGTATGGAGGGATATAATATACTTCTTCTAGCATCCTGTAGGTATGGCTGTGTAAAGGACGGGTAGGTATTAATATGGAGCGATATATTATACCTCTTCTAGCATTCTGTAGGTATGGCTGTGTAAAGGATGGGTAGGTATTAATATGGAGGGATACAATATACCTCTTCTAGCATCCTGTAGGTATGGCTGTGTAAATGACGGGTAGGTTTTTAGTATGGAGGGATATAATATACCTCTTCTAGCATTCTGTAGGTATAGCTGTGTAAAGGATGGGTAGGTATAAATATACAGGGATATAATATACCTCTTCTAGCATCCTGTAGGTATGGCTGTGTAAAGGACGGGTAGGTATAAATATACAGTGATATAATATACCTCTTCTAGCATCCTGTAGGTATGGCTGTGTAAAGGACGGGTAGGTATTAGTATACAGGGATATAATATACCTCTTCTAGTATTCTGTAGGTATGGCTGTGTAAAGGACGGGTAGGTATTAATACAGAAGGATATAATATACCTCTTCAAGCATCCTGTAGGTATGGCTGTGTAAAGGATGGGAAGGTATTAATATGGAGGGATATAATATACCTCTTCTAGCATCCTGTAGGTATGGCTGTGTAAAGGACGGGTAGGTATTAATATGGAGGGATATATTATACCTCTTCTAGCATTCTGTAGGTATGGCTGTGTAAAGGACGGATAGGTATTAATATGGAGGGATATAATTTACCTCTTCTAGCATCCTGTAGGTATGGCTGTGTAAAGGATGGGTAGGTATTAATATGGAGGGATATAATATACCTCTTCTAGCATCCTGTAGGTGTGGCTGTGTAAAGGATGGATAGGTATTAGTATGGAGAGATATAATATACCTCTTCTAGCATCCTGTAGGTATGGCTGTGTAAAGGACGGGAAGGTATTAATATGGAGGGATATAATATACCTCTTCTAGCATCCTGTAGGTATGGCTGTGTAAAGGACGGGTAGGTATTAATATGGAGGGATATAATATACCTCTTCTAGCATCCTGTAGGTATGGCTGTGTAAAGGACGGGTAGGTATTAATACAGAAGGATATAATATACCTCTTCTAGCATCCTGTAGGTATGGCTGTGTAAAGGACGGGAAGGTATTAATATAGAGGGATATAATATACTTCTTCTAGCATCCTGTAGGTATTGCTGTGTAAAAGACGGGTAGGTAATAATATGGAGGGATATAATATACCTCTTCTAGCATCCTGTAGGTATGGCTGTGTAAAGGACGGGTAGGTATTAATATGGAGGGATATAATATACCTCTTCTAGCATCCTGTAGGTATGGCTGTGTAAAGGACGGGTAGGTATTAATACAGAAGGATATAATATACCTCTTCTAGCATCCTGTAGGTATGGCTGTGTAAAGGACGGGAAGGTATTAATATAGAGGGATATAATATACTTCTTCTAGCATCCTGTAGGTATTGCTGTGTAAAAGACGGGTAGGTAATAATATGGAGGGATATAATATACCTCTTCTAGCATCCTGTAGGTATGGCTGTGTAAAGGACGGGTAGGTAATAATATGGAGGGATATAATATACCTCTTCTAGCATCCTGTAGGTATGGCTGTGTAAAGGACGGGTAGGTATTAATATAGAGGGATATAATAAACCTCTTCTAGCATCCTGTAGGTATGGCTGTGTAAAGGACGGGTAGGTAATAATATGGAGGGATATAATATACCTCTTCTAGCATCCTGTAGGTATGGCTGTGTAAAGGACGGGAAGGTATTAATATGGAGGGATATAATATACCTCTTCTAGCATCCAGTGGTGCAATCTGAGCAGCTGTTGGAAGCTGTGGTAAAGATGTGTTCTCTAGAGATGACACGGCTTGTGCGCTCACTTGACCTGCAAACAACATAAAGGGAATTATTATATAGGAAGAATGAAGGGCAGAATCAGTGCATGGGGAACCCAAGTAAAAGAATAAATCAATAAAAGAGAAAAATAAGGAGGATCTTTAATCAGCACAAACTCATTCAAAGCTAAAGTTATAACTAGCAGATGGTATATAAACAAATAAATGTCCATCATTAATAACAATTCCAAATATCGAACATTATCATAAAGGGGGTAAAATATGTATTATAGACACCATAACAAAGTCATTGATGTAGCAAAAATCCATAATTAGTAAAGCCAAACAATGTTAGTCACACAGACATATTTAGTAGTCACATAACAGTATCATATACAGAAGTAAGCTGCATGTTAGTCACACAGACATATTTAGTAGGGGTCACATAACAGTATCATATACAGATGTAAGCTGCATGTTAGTCACACAGACATATTTAGTAGTCACATAACAGTATCATATACAGATGTAAGCTGCATGTTAGTCACATAGACATATTTAGTAGTCACATAACAGTATCATATACAGAAGTAAGCTGCATGTTAGTCACACAGACATATTTAGTAGGGGTCACATAACAGTATCATATACAGATGTAAGCTGCATGTTAGTCACACAGACATATTTAGTAGGGGTCACATAACAGTATCATATACAGATGTAAGCTGCAAGTTAGTCACACAGACATATTTAGTAGGGTCACATAACAGTATCATATACAGATGTAAGCTGCATGTTAGTCACACAGACATATTTAGTAGGGGTCACATAACAGTATCATATACAGATGTAAGCTGCATGTTAGTCACACAGACATATTTAGTAGGGTCACATAACAGTATCATATACAGATGTAAGCTGCATGTTAGTCACACAGACATATTTAGTAGGGGTCACATAACAGTATCACATACAGATGTAAGCTGCATGTTAGTCACACAGACATATTTAGTAGGGTCACATAACAGTATCATATACAGCTGTAAGCTTCATGTTAGTCACACAGACATATTTAGTAGGGGTCACATAACAGTATCATATACAGAAGTAAGCTGCATGTTAGTCACACAGACATATTTAGTAGGGGTCACATAACAGTATCATATACAGAAGTAAGCTGCATGTTAGTCACACAGACATATTTAGTAGGGGTCACATAACAGTATCATATACAGATGTAAGCTGCACTGTTAGTCACACAGACATATTTAGTAGGGGTCACATAACTGTATCATATACAGATGTAAGCTGCATGTTAGTCTCACAGACCTATTTTAGTAGGGTCACATAAACAGTATCATATACAGAAGTAAGCTGCATGTTAGTCACACAGACATATTTAGTAGGGTCACATAACAGTATCATATACAGAAGTAAGCTGCATGTTAGTCACACAGACAAGATTTAGTAGGGGTCCATAACAGTATCTTAACAGAAGTAAGCTGCATGTTAGTCACATAGACATATTTAAGTAGGTGTCACATGAGTATCATTTACAGATGTAAGCTGCATGTTAGTCACACAGACATATTTAGTAGGGTCACATAACAGTATCATATACAGATGTAAGCTGCATGTTAGTCACACAGACAGATTTAGTAGGGGTCACATAACAGTATCATATACAGATGTAAGCTGCATGTTAGTCACACAGACCATATTTAGTAGGGGTCACATAACAGTATCATATACAGCAGTAAGCTGCATGTTAGTCACACAGACATATTTAGTAGGGTCACATAACAGTATCATATACAGATGTAAGCTGCATGTTAGTCCACACAGTACATATTTAGTAGGGTCACATAACAGTATCATATACAGCCTGTAAGCTGCATGTTAGTCACACAGACATATTTAGTAGGGTCACAATAACAGTATCATATACAGATGTAAGCTGCATGTTAGTCACACAGACATATTTAGTAGGGGTCTCATAACAGTATCATATACAGATGTAAGCTGCATGTTAGTCACACAGACATATTTAGTAAGGGTCACATAACAGTATCATATACAGATGTAAGCTGCATGTTAGTCACACAGACATATTTAGTAGGGGTCACATAACAGTATCATATACAGATGTAAGCTGCATGTTAGTCACACAGACATATTTAGTAGGGGTCACATAGTCACACAGACATATTTAGTAGGGGTCACATAACAGTATCATATACAGATGTAAGCTGCATGTTAGTCACACAGACATATTTAGTAGGGTCACATAACAGTATCATATACAGATGTAAGCTGCATGTTAGTCACACAGACATATTTAGTAGGGGTCACATAACAGTATCATATACAGATGTAAGCTGCATGTTAGTCACACAGACATATTTAGTAGGGGTCACATAACAGTATCATATACAGATGTAAGCTGCATGTTAGTCACACAGACATATTTAGTAGGGGTCACATAACAGTATCATATACAGATGTAAGCTGCATGTTAGTCACACAGACATATTTAGTAGGGGTCACATAACAGTATCATATACAGCTGTAAGCTGCATGTTAGTCACACAGACATATTTAGTAGGTGGTCACAAAACAGTATCATATACAGATGTAAGCTGCAATGTTAGTCACACAGACATATTTAGTAGGGTCACATAACAGTATCATATACAGATGTAAGCTGCATGTTAGTCACACAGACATATTTAGTAGGGGTCACATAACAGTATCATATACAGATGTAAGCTGCATGTTAGTCACACAGACATATTTAGTAGGGTCACATAACAGTATCATATACAGATGTAAGCTGCATGTTAGTCACACAGACATATTTAGTAGGGTCACATAACAGTATCATATACAGATGTAAGCTGCATGTTAGTCACACAGACATATTTAGTAGGGGTCACATAGTCACACAGACATATTTAGTAGGGTCACATAACAGTATCATATACAGAAGTAAGCTGCATGTTAGTCACACAGACATATTTAGTAGGGGTCACATAACAGTATCATATACAGATGTAAGCTGCATGTTAGTCACACAGACATATTTAGTAGGGTCACATAACAGTATCATATACAGCTGTAAGCTGCATGTTAGTCACACAGACATATTTAGTAGGGTCACATAGTCACACAGACATATTTAGTAGGGGTCACATAACAGTATCATATACAGATAGTAAGCTGCATGTTAGTCACACAGACATATTTAGTAGGGTCACATAACAGTATCATATACCAGATGTAAGCTGCATGTTAGTCACACAGACATATTTAGTAGGGGTCACATAACAGTATCATATACAGAAGTAAGCTGCATGTTAGTCACACAGACATATTTAGTAGGGTCACATTACAGTATCATATACAGATGTAAGCTGCATGTTAGTCCACACAGACATATTTAGTATGGGTCACATAACAGTATCATATACAGATGTAAGCTGCATGTTAGTCACACAGACATATTTAGTAGGGTCACATAACAGTATCATATACAGATGTAAGCTGCATGTTAGTCACACAGACATATTTAGTAGGGTCACATAACAGTATCATATACAGAAGTAAGCTGCATGTTAGTCACACAGACATATTTAGTAGC